>NC_084592.1:2025000-2177500 GCF_033807715.1 Cololabis saira | reverse complement strand
GGTGGGCCAATGCTATATTGAACCAATATGAATTAAGAATGCGATGTCACTTAAGTTCATATGTGAGTCAAGGCAGGTGAGTGAATACTTTTGACAATGAAGTATATATATGTATATGTATTCAACCGAAGAGCAAGGTAATCTCTGAAAATTTGACCACATTCATCTAGTAGAGAACTTCTTCTGCGATAAGACACTAACCTGACCGGCGTGTGGGCATGAGAAGTAAACAGTTCTTGAAGAGCATTAGCGCAAAACATTGTATTAAGGTTGATTATCTGAGTGACTAATGTTCTGTCACTCTGTCGTATGAGATGGCCCAGCGAGGACCCTGGTAATGGAGGCTGAGCAGGTGTTTAAAGCCCACTGACATCAAGGCGGAGTGCACTGACAAGAATTTCTGATGAATTTCAATTACTGATCTATTAAAGCTAATGAGCTAAATGGGCAGCCAGAATACATTTGCTAGATGTCTTGCAACAAGATTCCCGAGGTCTGACAGGCTTTAGTGTGTGTGCTACCACTTCAGATCTTCAGTGTTTCAACTACTGTTATAAAAAAGTCCCTGTGTTAGCTTGATGAATGAAAATAAAGGTGCACTGGTCCTAAAAAGACTTTATATCCTTTGGTTACATTTAATAAAAGTTGGGCTTCTTGCTCCTCGATGTCATATCCACATATAAGGTTGGTCTGCCATCTGCTGGACTGAGTACAGTAGAGCATCAATTTAAAATTAACTGAATATTCAGACATGTGGTTCCATCTGCTGGCTGCATGGTGCACAGCCTGGTAGGGAGGAACAACACTCTGCACTGGTGATAGTGTTCAAAGAAACAGATTAGATCGGAAAATAATGTCATATTGTGGTCATCCTGCCACAATATAACTATTTTGTGAATATATATATGTGTGTGTGTGTGTGTGTGTGTGTGTGTGTGTGTGTGTGTGTGTGTGTGTGTGTGTGTGTGTGTGTGTGTGTGTGTGTGTGTGTGTGTGTGCATATATATACATATATATATTTGATTTGATTTGAAGATTTTATTTTGAACCTGCAGTACAAAAAAGTACAAATATACGCACACATATATATATATATATATATATATATATATATATATATATATATATATATATATATATATATATATATATATATATATATATATATATATATATATATATATATATATATATATACCTACTTTAATAACTGTTCTATACAGTGATATAATACTCAATTATATGTATATATAAATATAGTCAAAATCAAAAAAATCAAGGCAAACAAAACAAAACAAAACAAACCCAGAAGTAATTATAATGCATATTATTACATTATCATTACTTTACTATAATACTACAATATAATAGAGAACAATAGACAGTAATGGTATAACAATATACTTGAATAACTATATAAGAGTAGATATGCTATATATATGTTGGTTCATATATTTACCTCCAATTATATACATAAAAATTACTATAAATCTATATATCGACATATCTACATATAACTATAAATCAATTAACAGATATAGATACACAAATACTGTACGAATAATACAACTCAATATATCCATACACATACCTACATGTAACATATCTATATCCATAATATACATCTATATATCTACATATAATAATAAATGTACATTGTATGTATATATGTATCAAATCAAGTCAAATCAAACTTTATTTATAGAGCACCTTTCATGCATAGAATGCAGCACAACGTGCTTTACATAAAAACAATACACAAACTTATTAATTTTGTCCTCGTTTGTTTTTCGACCCCCAGGTGAGAAGTGGGCGGGTTGGGGTGAAGCTGCTGTGACGTATTGTTTGGTGATCCAACTCTGAGGGTCAGATGTTCATAAACCTGGTGCTGAGGAGAGAATTAAAAAGGGATCTAGACAGAGATAAGGAACGACCAGATCTACCAGGAGCTCTGTCTCTTCATAGCTGCTCACGGCTCCAGCTGAAGGCTGATTTATGGTTCCGCGTTACACCAACGAGAGCCTACGGCGTAGGGTACGCGGCGACGCGCACCGTACGTCATAGGCTACGCCGTCGTTTTAACGCGGAACCATAAATCAGGCTTTATTTTTCATCAGTGCCCGACGAACAAAATAAAAAACGTAACCGCTTGAAGCTTCTTTCACTCTCATGTAACTTATATCGAACTTAAGCCACAGACCCAGCAGCACATCTATCATCTCCTCCAGGTTCTACATCTTTAGTGTTGTTGTCTTCTCTATTTAGATCACACAATCAAATACGTCATGCAGCTTCACTCCAAACTCCTACTTCTGATCTGGGTGTTGAAAAACAAACGAGGACAAAGCGGGTGGAGGCGAGACGAGACGAGCCGTCCCGAGTCGGGGCGTGCTGAGTAGGTACTAGTGGAAAAGGGCCATAAGAGAATAAGACAATAGAAAGTATAAAATAGACCATAAATAACGACTAAACATTTAAATATAACATTGAGATAAAACAATGAGATAATAAAACAGGATAAACTAAAGATTAATATAAAACAGAGTAGTAAGATCCAATAAAAATAGGGGTGAGCATAGAAAATTAAAGAGTTAAATGAGTCAGTTAAAAGCCTGTTTAAAGAGATGGGTCTTGAGCATCTTTTAAAAAAAAAAAAATATATATATATATAATATAATATAATATAATATAATCAGGGAAGCGTCTAAAAGCTGCAGGGCAGTTTCCCTCAAGGACCAGACTTACCATACTTGAGAAACACAGTCCTAAGTTATCATCTGTCGGTATATAACTAGGTCCAATTTCTACATGTTTATGATATATTGAATCTCTATGAGATTCTGAGAAATCTTCAAAGGCGTGCAAGAATTATGACTTGCCATTTTATATTATTATGGGGCCTCATAGTTCAAGTTGGTTTTTCCAAATTTGGGTGGTATTTAAACATCTTATACAAGTATTTATATAAGTTCATAAAATGCGGTTTATAGTGAAAATAACATATATTCATATGTATATGTATGTATATATATATATATATATATATATATATATATATATATATATATATATATATATATATATATATATATATATTTGTATGTGTATATACTGTATGTATCAGTATATATAATAGTACTGGGTAATGAAAGTGTATAAATTACATATAAAAACAGAAAAATGAATGCCAGGGGTTTGCTACATTATGTTTGTAGTTTAAGAGCCTGTTTAAGATTGAATCCGACCTTTCCACTAATCTATAACCATTAATGGCAAATGTCCCAAGAGTTATCCCATTAGCCTCCACACACAAAAAAAGCTCTTTCATGCATGAACTAAAAATTGTACTTGAGATATTTTCTAGTAATGGAGATACCTTAGTGTGTATCACATCAGATGCTTTGTTTCCAGCTTCAAGGATAACAGATAAGGCCGTCCACTTATCTGTGATTATGACTGTTTTTCCTTTGATATCACTAAAACATGATTTTGAACACAACATCAATATTAGTAAAAGAGAACAGGAAAATATCCACTCATGGGTAAAAAAAAGTATCAAAAAGCAAACATGATCAGCATGAACATGTGTCTCCCTGCCTGTAATGGATTGCAGTAATTAACTGGATACATTGGATACAGTCCATCACAATTCAATTCAATTCAATGTTATTTATATAGCATCTATTACAACAGAATTTGTCTCTAGGTGCTTTCCAGAGACGGAGAACATGACCCCGAGTAGGGATGGGAATTGGTAAGATTATTCCAATTCTGGTTCCATTTTCGACTCTGTTTAACGATTCGATTCTTTATCGATTCTCTTATCGATTCTCATTTGGAAAAAAGGAGAACAAACAGGTCGATTAGCATCAAATTTGTTTTATATCTTTGAACAAAAAAATAAATGTGAGGTCAACAGTGAGGCCCCCAGCCCTGGGCTCCTCGATGGTGAGCCAGGGGGTCCCCAGAAAAAATGATTTGTTTTGAAAATAAATATAAAATAATAATAATAAAATAAATATTCTTCTGTAGAAATTAATTAAATACAACAATGTGTGTCAATTCTGTGGCAATTACACAAGAATATCCAGTAACTCAATTCAATTCAATTTTATTTATATAGCGTCTAATACAACAGATGTTGTCTCTAGACGCTTTCCAGAGATCCAGAACATAAACATAAACATAAACATAAACCCCTGAGCAATTATTACATAAACAATGGCAGGTAAAAACTCCCATAGTGGGAGAAAAGCCTTAAGCCAAACAGTGGCAAGGAAAAACTCCCCTTTAGGAGGGAAGAAACCTTGAGCAGGACCAGGCTCATAAGGGGGGACCCTCCTGCCAAAGGCCAGACTGGGGGAGTCAGGGACGTCAGCAGCACACAGCAGGCAGGTGGAAGCAGCAGCAGGATGACCAGAGGTGTGGGGGGGGGGCGTCAGCAGCTACAACAACAATGAAGTATCGGTGCGTGGTATCAGAGAATTTTTGCGAGTACGAGTATATGAGAGCAGTATCGGCCCGATACCGATACCAGTATTGGTATCGGGGCATCCCTAAACATGACCTTAATTAACTTATATATACTTATATAAAAGGATTAAAAGTCAGTCACTTATGGAGTATATATTGTTCAGGGGGGCACTGTTGCCTCACAGCGAGAAGGTTCCCGTTTCGACTCCCTGGCCAGCGGGGGTCTTTCTGTGTGGAGTTTGCATGTTCTCCCTGTGCTTGCGTGGGTACTCCGGCTTCCTCCCACAGTCCAAAAACATGCGTAGTAGGTTAAGTAAGGGATAATGCCCGACGACGTGTTAACATACTGTAAATATATGGAGACGCGGGGGGCGTGAACGGTTTGCCTCCGCGAAGTCCATATATTTATGTTAATATCACCTCGAAGGGCATTATCCCGCTTATACCACGGTCACTTACCAAAAAACATAAATATTAAATCAGTTATTCATGCTTTAATGTGTTTTCAGTTGAAATCATTAGTTTTATAACAAGCCACAGCTGAGCGGCTGAGCGACGTCTGCAGCCGTTGGAACCTGGTAAGTTACAAAGTTTTTTAACAGGCCATAACTCAGTTTCCTTGGTAACACCTGAGGGTTTGACTAATACCTGCAACAATCACTACCGTCCCATCCATCCATCCATCCATCTTCTTCCGCTTATCCGTTCCCGGGTCGCGGGGGCAGCAGCCTCAGCAGAGATGCCCAGACTTCCTTCTCCCCAGACACTTCCCACCTCCAGCTCTTCCTCCAGCTCTTCCGAGGGGAGTCCGAGGCGTTCCCAGGCCAGCTGAGAGACATAGTCTCTTCAGCGTGTCCTGGGTCTTCCCCGGGGTCTCCTCCCGGAGGGACATGCCTGGAACACCTCCCTAGGGAGGAGGGACATGCCTGGAACACCTCCCTAGGGAGGAGGGACATGCCTGGAACACCTCCCAAGGGAGGCGTCCAGGAGGATCCGGTACAGATGCCCAAGCCACCTCAGCTGACTCCTCTCAATGTGAAGGAGTAGCGGCTCGACTCCGAGCTCCTCCCGGGTGACCGAACTCCTCAACCTATCTCTAAGGGAGCGTCCAGCCACCCTGCGGAGGAAACTCATCTCGGCCGCTTGTATCCACGATCTTGTCCTTTCGGTCACTACCCAAAGTTCATGACCATAGGTGAGGGTAGGTGCGTAGATTGACCGGTAAATAGAGAGCTTCACCTTTCGACTCAGCTCCTTCTTCACCACGACGGTCCAGTACATCGACCGCATAACTGCGGACGCTGCACCAATCCGTCTGTCAATCTCACGCTCCATCATTCCCTCACTCGTGAACAAGACCCCGAGATACTTGAACTCCTCCACCTGAGGCAGGACTTCTCCACCCACCCGGAGAAGGCATGCCACCCTTTCCCGGTGGAAACCATGGCTGATTCTCATCCCTGCCGCGTCGCACTCGGCCTCAAACCGCCCCAGCACATGCTGAAGGTCCCGGTCCGATGAAGCCAACAGGACAACGTCATCTGCAAAAAGCAGAGACGAAATCCTGAGGTTCCCAAACCGGATCCCCTCCGGCCCCTGGCTGCGGCTAGAAATACTGTCCATAAAAATTATGAACAGGACCGGTGACAAAGGGCAGCCCTGCCGGAGTTCAACATGCACCGGGAAAAAGTCCCCGTCCCACACTACCGTCCCATAAGGTCCTTAATGGACACAGTGTTTATTCTCCAGTAACTAGGACGGACCTGAGATACGACTTAGCAACGGGAGATATTCTAGTCCGCTCGGCTATTTTCTTTCCTCTGCTCTTCTGCATCCCAGTTTTCAGAATTAAATTAAATTCACCAAATCAATTAAAAGAAATTACAAAATCACTCATGTCTCCGTCCTGCGGTAGCCGGCTCTTCTTCTCTGAATCTCTGTTGCCGTGGTTACCACCTGGCAGTTGATCCAGCGCAATGATAATTTTCTGCTGTGGCTGATACGACGAACAGTTCCAAGTTCTGTTCTGAAAACACAATGCTTAGAAAGATCTGTGAAATAACCTATTTATTAAAGTAATACAACATTGTAGATAATGTACAAAAACAGTTGTATCATTGAAGTAAATATATATATACACATATTTTTAATATGAGCCTTTTCCAAGGTGCATCTTAACATAGCTGTTGAAATTAATACAATAATAAAGGAATCGTCTTGTCAGCATTCTGTAAAGCAGGATATTCCTTCAAATTAATAGTAGAGTTTCATCAATGAATGTTAAATTAGAAAAACTTGAATCCCTTACAAGCATAAATTAGTGCTGATAGCTATCAGCCTCCAATCAGCTGAGATAGTCATCTGAAAATTTAAATAAATATTTTTTTCAGTTCTAAGACTTATAAAACCTCAGATGAAAACAAGTGACTAAATGCCATTATTCATTTGAGAAAACAAAGCTAAAATGCAGAAACAGTCTGCCTGAAAAAGGATGTCCACTTGTGCAGCTCACATGGAGATGAGGAGTTCAGGTGGCAGCCAGGTGCTGGTAATAACCAATCAGCAGCAGGCGTGACCATCTCTGAAAAACTAAGGATTTGGCAGTTTGCAGGTCTGGGGTCTTCAAGAGTGTTTGCCAATGGGGCAGAGGAGGAAACAGCGATGCTCCTACTGGAATAATTAACACCAGCCATCGCTCTGGGAAGGGCTAGCAGACCATTTCCACACGGTTTCATTTTTCTTTTATTTCGAACATGTATAAAAAACAAGAAAAAAGATAAGAGAAAGCGTCTAGAGACAACATCTGTTGTCTATATAAATAAAATGTAATTGAATTGAAAATTGCATTGAATAAGAAAACAAATCCAGGTGGGCATTCCACCAAATAAAGAAAAAAAACAACATCAAAACACATATTTCAAGTTACATCTTCGAAAAGGAGTTGGAGGAAGTATAAACTTATTTAATCCAACCCCCTTTCCACAACTAAACATAAATTATATATCTGTATTTACTTTTTATACTATACACTAATTTGTATAAATATATATCCTTTTTACAAAAATAACCTGTTTAATACAAGATTTCATTCATTATAAATTATTAAATTATATATATTTATGATAGATTATCATAAATATAATATAACTATGATATAAATATAATATTACTATCATATAAATATAATACGTATATCTAAGTATATAACCATACAAAGACAACATGACAGAATAGCAGAACACACAGCTTTTATACCTCAAATAAACCATTTCTTTATATTTCTTCTTAAATTGTTTTATGTTTGTACATTCTTTTAACTCCAAATTCAAACCATTCCACAGTTTAATTCCACAAACTGACACACAAAAAAATATTTTTGTTGTACGCACAAATAAATATTTGAAGTTTAGGTTTCCCCTAAAATGATAACCCCCTTCCCTCCCAATGAATAATTTCTGAATGTTATCCGGTAGCGAATGATTTTCTGCTTTAAACATTACTGGTGCATATTGAAATGCCACTAGATCCATGAGTTTTAGTACTTTAGACTGTAAGAATAGTGAGTTAGTGTGATCTCCATATCCAGCCTTATGAATGTATCGTAATGCTCTCTTTTGAGGTACGAGTAAAGAGTTTAACCTGGTTTTATAGTTATTGCCCCAAATTTCGGCACAGTAGGTGAAATATGGAAGAACTAGTGAACAGTAAAGAATCGTTCTTAACTGAAAAAGGTTTAGCGGGTCCTGCCATGGAGGATTTGGGCCTCCATTGGCAGGACATCAAAACTTAATAATTTATCAATATTATATTTGACAAAGATGGTTATTATTATTATTATTATTATTATTATTATTATTATTATTATTATTATTATTATTATTATTAGTAGTAGTAGTAGTATTATTATTATGTATAGTATATCATATTATTATTAGTATATATCGGATAGTTGAATGGATGAATGAATGGGATGCCTGGGTCTGGGGCCCTCCGTTGTCGGGCCTGCGTGGGTGTCGCCTTGTTGGGGGGTTCCCTCTCTCCGGGCCCGTCTCCGGCCCCCCCCGCTGCCTCTGCGGCGGGGCGCCCCTCTGGTCTTGTAGGGCCACTTTCGTGGGGGGCGGGTGCGCCTGCCCGTGTCGGCGGCCGGGGCGGCTCTGTCTCTCCGGGCAGGCTGGCCCCCTGCCGGGTGGGGGTCGTTGGCCTGAAGGGTGAGGGCCCGGACCGGGTGGCCGGGGGATTGCCTGGGCCGCCGCGGGATCCCTGGCTGCTTCTTCCCGCACCGTGGGGGCCCCGCCCGCGGGCCCCCTCGGCCGCCGCCGGAAAAAGGTTTATCGTTAACTCTCAAAACAGTTGTCAAGAGATAAATATATTCAAAATATTCCAAAGCTAAAATATCCTTAACAGACTTGATCGAGCATGCTACATGAAAACCTTCATCACAAGTTTGGCCTGTTTGGAAAAGTAGTGAGAAAAAGGACGAGGAGGCAGAAGACTGGAATCCTGTCATTTGAGAATTCAACATCAAAGTGGAGATATTTGGTGGTAGTTTACGATAGGACAGTGAGTTAACCCTAAATGCAACACGCCAGGAAAAACATCCTACCGCCTCTGAAGCACGCTGGAAGGGTCATGATGTGGGCGTGCCGTGCAGCTGCAGAACCTGGACCTCCTGCAGGACCTGGGCCTCCTACAGGACCTGGGCCTCCTGCAGGACCTGGGCCTCCTGCAGGACCAGGGCCTCCTGCAGGACCTGGGCCTCCTACAGGACCTGGGCCTCCTGCAGGACCTGGGCCTCCTGCAGGACCTGGGCCTCCTACAGGACCTGGGCCTCCTACAGGACCTGGGCCTCCTGCAGGACCTGGGCCTCCTACAGGACCTGGGCCTCCTGCAGGACCCGGTCCTCCTGCAGGACCCGGGCCTCCTGCAGGACCCGGGCCTCCTGCAGGACGTGGGCCTCCTGCAGGACCTGGGCCTCCTGCAGGACCTGGGCCTGGGCTTTGGCAGTCATTGCTTTGATCATGAACTCCTCCTTATAGCAGTTTATTCTGAAGTCTCAAATGTGATGTGACTTATAATAAATGATGCACAATGTCATCCCAAGCACAGGAGCTATTTAGCAGAATGACTGTGAAAGAAACGATTGAAGATGATGCAATGGTTCAGTCAAAGTGCAAAGCTATGCCCGACTGAAATGTTTTGACGGGACCTCAAGACAGCGCTAAAGAAATAAATGCCTGCAAAAGCCTCAATTAACTAAAACTACGATGTTAAGAATAGCAGAAAAAAATTCAGCCAAAACAATGTGAGACAATGATAACATAATAGAGACAAATGTTAAGATAAAGGTAGTTGAAGATATTTATTTATGCTTGCTACCTGATTATGGAATGGAAACAAAATGTGACATGCTAAAGTTGTTTTTAAGGTATCAATTTCTTCATTTGGGAAATCAGAACACTACAGAACTGTCTCAGAAAATTAGAATAAGCAATATTAAATAATAAAAGGCTTGCAATATTTCAGTTGATTTGTAAAGAATCCAGAATGTATGACATTTTTGTTTTTGTAATTGCATTACAGAAAATCACAATATTCTGATTTTCTGAGACAGTCCTGTATAGAAAGTCTGTTACAAACATCAAGATAAACTTAATCATGAACAAGAATGCATTTCAGATCACTGTTGAAGAAAACCCTCCCATCTCTTTCAGTGCTGCACTTGCTCCTGAGCAGGTCTAACATGCCGGCTCTAATCTCTGGGCTGAAGGATTCAGAGAAGTGCTCTTTTCCTGTCATGAAACTCAGCAGACAATCTCCAGTCACGCTGCTAGGATTAAAGCACTCGGTGATGTCAAAACTGTGGGGAAGTGAATGCTCCTCGTATTTAAGACCCTGGCTCTCCAGGCAGGCGACGACCTCTCTGGATGCGCGGTATTCTGTGATGCCGCCGACACACAGCTCCTCGTGGTAAGTCTTCCACAGGATGTCCCAGCCACTGTCGGCTGGAAATGTGGGATTAAAAATGACAAGTTATTTTAGGTCCTTTCAACAAATAACAGTCCTAAACACTTCTCCATACTACTGGATCTATTTACAACTCAAAACCCCATGAGGACATCATTCTTCCAGCGCTAACAGTCATGTAAACACCTACCGTATTTTCGCGACCATAAGGCGCAACTTTTTTTTTTTTTTTTTTTTTTTTTTTTTTAAATGTGCCGGGCGCCTTAAGAAACGGTGCGCCGTGTCTATTACCTGAATTACGGTAATGTAAGGCCGGCCACCATGTGAATGGTAAAAAGAGAAGGGGACGGGGGAAGCCCCGGTGAGTTGCGACGTGAATGAGACTCCACTGAGCTGATTAATGCGAAACAGATGATGAAAACGTTTAAGGATTTGCTTGATGTGTAAAGTGAAATAAAATACAATCAAACTAAGTTTTGCTTCCGCTCTATTTAAATAAGCACACTTGTTCTGCAGCGCGCGTGTGTTTTGCATGTCGGGAACCGAGGAAGCACCTGCCGTGGGTTTGCGGGTCCGATCGCCGGTTCCCCGGGGCAGATCCGGCTGAAATTCCAGTGCTCTTTCCCCGGGAGCCCCTACAACAGTGCAGGCGGGCTCCTCCGGTCCCGGCTGGTCGGAACCGTCCACGTTCCCCGGTTAAAGCAGCGGCTGGAGCAGCGCGGTGATCGGCGCTGCTGCAGCCGACTTCCTGGTTCCCCAAGCGGGGTCCGATGACCTGGTTCCCGGCCGCTTTGCGAGCAGAGATTTCAGGGGTCTGTCCCAGGTCGGATCAACTTCAACCTGCGAGATTTTCAGGCAAATCTGTCGGTTTGATCTCCAGTAACCAAGATGCGGAGGATGCGCTCAGGAGCCGCCAGGCTCCCGCCGCGGGTTTGCCGGGCCAGGGCGCACCATCCCCGGGGCAGATCCGGCCGAAATGCCGCTGGTCTTTCCCCGGGAGCCCCTGCTCCCATACAGGTGGATGGCTTCGGTGTCGGCCGGTCCGAACAGGTCACATTCCCGGTTAAAGCCGCTGTGACGCGCGCTGCTGCAACCCGACTTCCAGGTTCCCGAAGCTGGATCAGATCAAATTCTCCTGGTTCCCACCCGCTTTAGGAGCAGGGATTTCAGGGGTCTGTCCCAGGTCGGATCAACTTCAACCTGCGAGATTTTCAGGCAAATCTGTCGGTTTGATCTCCGGTAACCAAGATGCAGAGGATGCGCTCAGGAGCCGCCAGGCTCCCGCCGCGGGTTTGCCGGGCCAGGGCGCACCATCCCCGGGGCAGATCCGGCCGAAATGCCGCTGGTCTTTCCCCGGGAGCCCCTGCTCCCATACAGGTGGATGGCTTCGGTCCCAGCCGGTCCGAACAGGTCACATTCCCGGTTAAAGCCGCTGTGACGCGCGCTGCTCCACCCCGCTGGGGAGAGACGGGCTCTGCGCGGTGGAGGATCCGCACAACGGGGTATGAAAAGTTTATTTACTGTTGTGCAGAAAGTGACTGACACCGAGGAAATTCGGACTGGCGCAGCTGAATTAGCGGAGCTCTTTAATGCAGAAACAGAGGTTTTGCTCCCGCTCTATTTTTTAAATAAGCGCTTGTGTGCTTGTGTGTGCGTTCTGCATGTGTGTGCGTTCTGCAGCGGGTGTGTGTGTTTTCCGGCCGGCGTGTTTTGCGGCACGCGTGTGTGCAGCTCTGCTCTGTAGACTGCGCCTTTTGGGTCGGTGCGCCATATGTATGTTTTAAATCTAAAAATGACACACAAAAATGAGGGTGCGCCTTTCCACACGGTGCGCCGAATGGTCGCGAAAATACGGTAATTCCGAATGAAAATGGCCATTCCGAATTAAACTTAATTCTGATTTTAAATCCGAAAGCACGCAGTAAACGCTGGTCAAGAGCAGAGACCATTTATTTAATAAATAGCTTGGAGGACCTGGAAATAATTAAAAGAACAGATGGAAACAGGTAGACGTACAGTAATTTCCGGTCCGCCCCCCTATCCAATCAGAACCTTCCCAACCCCCAGACCTGTAGAGGAATTGGATAAAGCCGATCTAACGTGTTTTCCATGTAAACCTCAATTCGGAATTACTATTTCCATGTAAACTCAAAGGAAAATAGTTTAATTCTGATTTATTTAATTCAGAAAAAATTAATTCCGAATTAAAAAACATCATGTAACCGTGACCAGTGAGCTTTTAAGACAGGATTTCACTCTTCAGTGAGACTATGTCAGGTGTACTAGGTGCAACTTTCTGTGAGTCAGCGTTGATATCTGCTTTGTGGTCCGATGTTATTAAAGAACTGAAGTTACACGTAGAAACAAACTATTTCAATTTCTTGTGTGGGAAGCAAACTAACTGAAGCCTTCTTACCGGCTTCAACGATGATCATAAGCCTGCCGTTTCTCTTCAGAAGACTCTGGTGAAACTTGATCGTTTGACCAAGGTTGTTCACGTAGTAAATCATCTGTGGATAAAAACATTGAGGGAAATGTTTCATTTGAAGACTTTCTGAAGCATGAATGCTACACATGCAAATAACACTTCGTTTTTGTTTAAAGGATGTTTGCCACAAACACTGCATGATTATTATTCAACGCTTCCATCGGTCCACACGGTGTACCAGCAATGAAGGACACGGCATGGACACATTTTTGTTGGCTCGTTGGCTACAGGTGAAGTCACATTTTTCTTACCAAAAGGAAAACAAAAAGTGCTATATTAATGATTAAGCTACACTTTACACAGAGTCACCGCTGTTCAGTAATATCTAAGGCAGCTAGAACAAATTTGACATAAGTGACATTAAAACAAAAGGAAAGAAAGGAGGAAACCTAAAATCCTGACCTGCTACACAAATACCTGAATCATGTGGATGAAGTCAAACTTCTTGATGTCTCTCTTTGCTTTCACTTGCTTCTCATATTCTTCACTGGACATGATATGCCAAGAAAATTCAATATTGTCAAGGCTGGAGGTCTTTGCTACCAAAGCTTTGAGGAAGGAAAAACAAAGGTCAAATCAGTGACACTAACACATATCATAATGTAAATACAACACAACAAAGCACTTAATATTCAGTAAATATTCTGTTTTGTAGGTATCAGAATCAGAATCAGAATCAGGTTTATTATTGGCAGTTTAGAAAAACATGTTTTTGACTTCGGATACACCAGCGGCGACACAATGGTTTTATGCGCCTATTTTACCAAGGGTAACACTGGGATGGGGGGGGTGGGGGGGGACACATCTTCACACTGAGTATAATACGCAGTGTCAAGGTGCAAAAAACACCTCGGCACATAAAGCAACAATTGTCCTTGACCAAGGACAATTGTCATTGTCCTTGATGTTATCAAACAGCTCGGTACAGTTCTGAAAACAGGTCCACAGATGTTCCTGGGACAGGGGAGGGCTAGTGGGGGCAGAGTCCCTTGTTTTTCATTCCACCAGGGAGATTGTGACTGGAGCAACCGGCCAAGCTGCCCCGTCAAGGTCAGATTATAGAATCAACAATTGTATTGAAAAGACAGGCAGACTCAGTAATTTTCCGTCTGCTTAAAGTCTCTGGTTCCGCAATGGCGACTCCAAACAGACGAATTTGTGATCAATTCCCGCCAAGCCGAGCTTCCAAATTCTCCAAGGTCTTATCCATCTTGCCAATGAGCTCAGAGACCGCCGCTAGCCTGCGATTCTGTTCAAGAGTCGCATCCAGCTTGCGGTTTTGCTCTCCCAACGTTAAAGTCTCAGTGTTAGTCGCAGAGCTTATCCCTTCAGCCACGTCCGGCAGCTTGGGAAAGGGCCAAAGCAGCTGTCGACGACTTACACGTTTGTCAATATACCAGGAATCCCCCCACTCCAATTAGAAGAAATCCTGCTATCATAAATCCAATTATGAAGGCATCTTCAACGTCCTCGACAGACAGAATCGCCAGACACAACGGTCTCCAATGTTTATAAGAGTCCATTGTGTATCCGGCAAAAAAAGTCCCATCAGGGCAGGAGGGCTCCCTTGTCCCCTGACTTCTCGTCGCAAAAATTTGGTCAATTGTGCTGAGAGACCAGTTAATCAATTCCATGATTGTAGAATTACGGGGGAGTGAAAAAGAGAGGCTCTGAAGACAAGACAGGATAAAGATCAGCAGCAGGGCAGATAGGGAGGGAGAGGGAGCAGAAAAGCGTCCGCCATCACCGAGAGCCAGAAGAAGAGTTACGATCAAGAACAATCCAAACTCCAGCTTCTTCCTCCAGTTAAAAAACATGCACGTCAGGTCGTTAGTACGGAGCCCCTAAAGGGACACCGATTTTTTTTGTATATAAGGAGTTTTACGCGCGCGTGTGAAACCTTTACGCACGCGCGTAAAACCTTTAAGTGAGCACGTAATGTTGTTTACTTGCAAGCAAAGTGGTTATGTCCTTATAATGAAGTCCCAGGTTAAAATATAGCTCAGCTAAATCCTGTAATGTAATTTCCATTCATAAACAGAGCAGGGAGCAACTGAATGGACTCCTGTTCCAGCAAAACTCCCATGTACTTGTTTTTACACACTCACGTACTGTAGAACAACTTTTAGGCGCTCACTTATAAGTTTTGCGAGAGTGCGTGAAACTTTTTAGTGAGTGCATAAACGTTTTACGTGCTCACGTAAAGAACTTTACATGCTCACTTAAAGGTTTTACGCGCGCGCATAAAGGTTTCATGCGCGTGCGTAAAACTCATGTATTTGCAACCTTGCTCTTGTGATCATGACAGTCTGTGTTGAGTGGTGAAAAGGCAAAAAACAACTTCTTTTTTTTAATTTTTTTTATTCAATTTAATTTTTAATTTGTATAGCGTCTAATACAACAGATGTTGTCTATAGACGCTTTCCAGAGACCCAGAACATAAACCCCGAGCAATTATTACATAAACAATGGCAAGTAAAAACTCCCCTATAGGGAGAAAAGCCTTAAGCCAAACAGTGGCAAGAAAAACTCCCCTTTAGGAGGGAAGAAACCTTGAGCAGGGACAGGCTTTATTAAATGTAAAGGGGGCGTGGGGGCATCCACTGCTAGTCTAAAACGCGAAAAACACATGGAAACAGCACACAAGCCTTGGAGATCTGTAAGAGAAAAAACAAACAGACACGAGAAAAGGCAGAGACATAAGCAGCAACCATTTCAGGTCCCTGAGATCATGCGACCAGGAGGTCCACACCCCCCAGGCTAACGACCCCCACCCAGCGAAAGGCCAGCCTGCCCGGAGAGACGGGGCCACCCCGACCGTTGATGGGAAGTGTCCACATGGGCCACATTATTTTCTCACCTCTTTAAAGTCACAGAAATATGAACAGGTACATCAAGTTTCACATGTCCCTTGTTTAGTTGTTCATGTTTTTTATTGACTCTCCAGGTTGTGTATATAAATAAAAATGCAATATCATTCAAGCTGATTGTAAATTAAGATATAAGTTCAGCAGTGTTAAAAAAATCTTCCTATTACAAATTAAATGAATGTGTGATACAACATTAATACCTTTAAAGTTGTTTGTGAGCTCTGAGCTACCCTCCACGATGTCTGTAGCGATGGGACCACCAGGGAACGTCGACTGCCAGAGGGAAAGCATCTGGACGTCCAACTCACCTGGAGAAAACTGTGAACTTTAATGCTTTTAATGTTATATTACGTTTATAAAAAATATCAACATGTGAACTCTACAAATTTCAAACTGGAGTTACTGACCAGTTTTACAAGTACAGTACATCCTGATCTCTGTCTGCAGAAGGAAGCTTTGTTTTGGAAGCTCTGTTTTGTGATTTATGTGACTTTTTAAAGCTACTTCACTTGGCGGACTTTGTATTGATAGAGCCGACCTGCTCTCCTGCTCTGTAATGACTATTGCCAGACGACGCGTCTTGTTTTGCGTTCTGTTTTTTACATCGGTGCTGGAAATCTCATACACCGCCCCGCAGCTACGGCATTGGCGCAGCTTCATGGCTCCATCTGACAAAGGGTTTACAGCCCACTTTCAAGAGTGTGGGATTTTGAAAAACAGACCTCGCTACATCCATAGAGGCTCGCGCAGCGGCTTCAACGTGGAATCAGGAAATAAAACAAGTCTCGGAGTCATCGTCAGGAAAAACATCGTGAGACTACCCAATACTAGGCACAACGGAAGACACGGAGTGGATTGCAGTGTATCACGGAGCTTTCAGGGATATTCAACCCGAGCTCTGTCTCCTACCACCATGGAGCTGCTAAACACACAATCCCTCACTAATAAATCCCTCCTCATATACGACCATATTCTGGACAAAGCTTGACTTCATGTGCCTAACCGAACCGTGGCATTAACCAGGAGACTACTCCGTGCTTAATGAAGCATGCCCTCCAAGTATGCAACTCCAAGTGCCCGGACAACTTTAAAATCAATCTGTATTTCAGTATGCGTAGTAAAACTATGGAACAGTATCAATGTGGAGATAAAACAATGATCAAGTGTGACTACATTCAAGAAAATGTATAAAGAATCCCTTTTTATGAGGTACATTATAAAGATGATGAACTGCATTAACAATCTATATGGTCAGTATAGTATGTAGTAGTATGTATGTGTGTACTATATGGTCGGTATATATGTGTATGTGTGTGCATATTATGTACATGTGTATGTATGTGTGTACTTAGGTATATATATATATATATATATATATATATATATATATATATATATATATATATATATATATATATATATATATATATATGTTATTGTGTATACAATGCATATATGCACAGAAGGATGAGTGATATCATAATGATAATGTAGAATCGTCAGACTCGTAGATAAGGTGTTGGTGTCAGAGGGAAGCAGACATGGGGAGCTGGACATCAGAGAGCGAATGTTGTTGATCTTTGATCTGAAAAAGTCAATGAAGCTGTTGCATTGCTCGTCTGTAGCCTCAGTTGAAGAGGATGGTTGTGGCTTCAAGAGATGGCTTATGGTTGAAAAAAGCTGTTTGGAGTTGCCAGGATTTTTATTGATTAACCTGGAATAGAATTTTGAGCGAGCATCTTTAAGAGAGTTGGAGTAAGCCCTTTGATGCTAACGGTAGGCCAGTTTATGGACAGTGAGCCGAGTGTCTGCAGCATCGCTCCAGGACACGCCTAGCTGTTTTTATTGTCCTTAGCTCATGTGTGAACCAGGGAGCGGAGCGGGAGAAATTGACCTCACATGACTTGACAAGGACATGGAGATAAACACTGCTCGGGGATGTTTTGTAGAGTTCCACTAATTCTATTTGACGCTTAGGTCTAATATGAATGAATGAATCCTTTGCTTGAACATGGTTAAAAAATAAAAATAAAAAATATATATATATGACATAAAGAGTCATGGGTGGTGTCATCGGACTTAGAGTCCTTGACCTTTATTGGTGAAAATTGCACGCGCATTGTTCATTGCTGCTTGCAGCTTTAATTATTATTGTTTCTTTTTGTTAGCGTATGAGTGCACCCCCAAGCCCACCACTGCACTTCCATTGGATTGTGTTTTTTCTAAATGTAACTTTGTGGCAGCCTAATTAATTTGAGTCGGTTCTTTTTAATAATAAATTTGCACATATCAATACATACTGTACCTCCACCGCTTCCAACTCCAAGAACATCCAAGCTTCCTTTAAGTGCTCCAATTCTGTAGTAAAGATGAAAATGGCATAAAAAATGAATGTTAAAAGTGTAAACTGATATAAAAAATATACATGGACACGTTCTTATCTGTCTGAGACCAAGCATTGCTGTGTGAAAAGATTGGCCAGAACATGTCAGGGTTTGACCCTTCCTGTCTTATTTTGAAGCCCGTGTCTTTGTGTTTAAGATTGGTTTGACCTTCCTGTCTCTCATTGGCCCTGATTGTCTGCACCTGTGTCTCGGTACCCCTTGTGTATATCTGGTGTTGTCTTTCCCTTGCTCCCGGGTGGTCCGTATTGTTTCCTCCCTCTGTGTTTCCATGTGTTTGCAGTTTTTTATTCTAGTTCCAAGTTTTTTTGTATCCTGCAAAGCAGCACTTTTTGTTAGTTTAAAATAAATCCTGCTTTTTGAGAACCCCTGCCTCCTGCTCTCTCCTACATCTGGGTCCGAACAAAAACCGTCTTCTTTTTTTTTTTTTTTTAATAATTTTTTTATCCCCGATTTTTTTACCCATTTCATCACCCAGTGCTCATACCTAAGTAACAGTCCTGGGCATTGCTCCCCTCTGCCAACCCAGGGAGGGCCCTACACTGAGCTCAGGTCTCTTTCAACTTTCAACCGATGCGAGTTCTACCAGCAGATGGCGAAATGGACGGAGACCAGTTGGCAGGGGCAGGAGTCCCCCTTCTGGGGAACACGCCGGGCTCAAGGCGGGCCCAGGCGTTTTCAGCCCCAGGGGAAATGACAGCGGAGCCAGCCCCAGCCTGTTCCGGTGGGTCCTGGACGCACCGTCCAATGTTCCCGAGGTGGTCCCGGACGCACCCGTCGCTGTTCCCGTGGTGGTCCCGGACGCACTAGAGCCAACACCTAGGCCCCCGCCGAGGACCCGGTCTCCCCCTCAGCCAGTGCCAAAGACCCGGTGTCCCCCAAAGCCGGCCCCTAGGATTCTATGTCCCCCGAAGCCGGCCCCTATGACTCTATGTCCCCCAAAGCCGGCCCTTAGGGTTCTATGTCCCCCCAAGCCAAGGCCCCAGTCCTGAGGACGCCCCTGTGCTCGGTCCCGAGGACGCCCCTGTGCTCAGCCTGCTCAGTCCCGAGAACGACTCTCTGGCGGGTCTGCCCGGCCCCGAGGACGGCCCCCAGAACTTTGACTATGCTTTTTGTTAGTTTAAAATAAATCCTGCTTTTTGAGAACTCCTGCCTCCTACTCTCTCCTACATCTGGGTCCAAACAACTACCATTTCCTAAAAGAACACGTTTCTGGATTTAAAAGCTTTATTCTACCAAATGAAGCTGAGAAAAAACTACAGTTGTCCTAAAGCACTCAACACACTAATTCAAAGTATTGCGAATCAAACCTCCAAATCTGAGAATCAAAATTCAACATCAAGAATTCCAAAACCCAGAATGTAACCAAGACATTAGAATCTCTACGAGAAGGTGCGATCATCTTTCTCTATTACACTTCTCTTTTCTCGCGATCAGTCCTGAAATGGTCTCTGTTTTGTCATTTGAGCTTCCTCTTCTTGCGGTTGAGGAAAAAGCTCAACTAACAATGGAGATGGTTTTGCTTTAAAAGTGGTGGAGACAGTCAGGCATGGACTGGCAATAGGGGATATCGGGCAATGCCTGGTGGGCCCATGCACATCTTTGGGCTGGGGCTGGCTGTCATAATTGTACCCCCCCCCAAAAAAAAACAAATTGGGTACGATACACGAAAAGCAAGCACTGGTGTAATTTCTTGAAGGACGTTGGGCTAATCCAATGAAATCTAAGAAGACCAAACACTTGAATAATTATAACAGCCTTGCCTATAGTTTTGTGCACAACCTTGTGTGTGTGTGTGTGAGAGAGAGAGAGAGAGAGAGAGAGAGAGAGAGAGAGAGAGAGAGAGAGAGAGAGAGAGAGAGAGAGAGAGAGAGAGAGAATATTTATAATCTTTGTTTTCAATCGTACTATGGCTGAATTCCAATCTCCCCCCTCACAGACTCACACACTTACGTGCGCGCTCCCACGACTTGCATAAGGGTTCAGGGCTGTCCCATTCCTAAAGTCGTTAAGGGTTCAGGGCTGTCCCGTTCCTAAAGTCGTTAAGGGTTCAGGGCTGTCCCATTCCTAAAGTCGTTAAGGGTTCAGGGCTGTCCCATTCCTAAAGTCGTTAAGGGTTCAGGGCTGTCCCATTCCTAAAGTCGTAAAGGGTTCAGGGCTGTCCCGTTCCTAAAGTCGTTAAGGGTTCAGGGCTGTCCCATTCCTAAAGTCGTTAAGGGTTCAGGGCTGTCCCATTCCTAAAGTCGTTAAGGGTTCAGGGCTGTCCCATTCCTAAAGTCGGTAAGGGTTCAGGGCTGTCCCATTCCTAAAGTCGTTAAGGGTTTAGGGCTGTCCCATTCCTAAAATCGTTAAGTGCGCGAGGGCTCCCAGCAGATATTAGAGCCCTTACTGCTCACTTCCCGTAAGTCAGCATCTCCGCAGACTTTTGGAAAGGGAATTACCCACAGTTCATTGCGTTGTGACATAAAAGGAGGTTACCAGGGAGAATGTAAACAAAACAGGGGGCGGAGGAAAATTCAATTCAATTCAATTCAATTTTATTTATATAGCGTCTAATACAACAGATGTTGTCTCTAGACGCTTTCCAGAGATCCAGAACATGAACATAAACATAAACATAAACATAAACATAAACCCCCGAGCAATTATTATATAAACAATGGCAGGTAAAAACTCCCTTAGTGGGAGAAAAGCCTTAAGCCAAACAGTGGCAAGGAAAAACTCCCCTTTAGGAGGGAAGAAACCTTGAGCAGGACCAGGCTCATAAGGGGGGACCCTCCTGCCGAAGGCCAGACTGGGGGAGTCAGGGACGTCGACAGCACACAGCAGGCAGGTGGAAGCAGCAGCGGGATGACCAGAGGTGGGGGGGGGGGGGGGCGTCAGCAGCACACAACAGTCATGTGGAAGCAGCAGCGGGATGACCAGAGGGGGGGGGGGGGCATCAGCAGCACACAACAGTCATGTGGAAGCAGCAGCGGGATGACCAGAGGGGGGGGGGGTGCAGGCAGGCGGAAGCAGCAACAGCAGACATCCACGTAGGCAGGTGGAAGAAGCAATGGGATGACCAGAGGGGGGGGAGGGCCGGGAACACAGGCCAGAACGCAGCTCCTGAGGCTCCGGCCTGCAAACATACACAAAAGAGAAAAAAGGGGGGCCGGCACAAGAAACTACAGGAACAATGGACAAAAATGATAGCTATGAGATATTTATAATAAATAAAAATGGTAATGGAGAAGAGAGGCAGGGAAAAGGAGAGGAGAAGAAGGGTGAGAGGCACCGCCCAGCGGATCATGTCGGTGCCCCCCTGCAGCATAAGCCTATAGCAGCATATCTACCGCGAAGCTATATTTGAGACTAACTATTATAGTTTTGTTCTATAGCTGCGACAATGACTACTGACTCTAACACACTAAAGTTTACACTACCTAGAGATTTACCAACACCAGCTAGAGGTTTACTTAACACTAACTATAAGCTTTACTAAACAGAAAGGTTTTAAGTTTAGTTTTAAAGGTGGAGGTGGTGTCAGCCTCCTTAACCCAGATTGGAAGTTGGTTCCATAGTAATGGTGCCTGATAGCAGAACGCCCGCCCTCCAAATCTACATTTAGATACTCTAGGAACTACGAGTAAACCTGCACCCTGGGAGCGGAGAGCTCGGCCAGGAACATAAGGTACTATCAAATCTTGTAAATACTGCGGAGCTAAGCCGTTTTGGGCTTTATATGCAAGCAATAAAATTTTAAATTGAATTCTGAATTTTACAGGTAGCCAATGGAGCGACGCTAACACTGGAGAGACGTGGTCTCTCCTGCGAATTCCTGTCAGTACTCGTGCTGCTGCATTTTGGATCAGCTGGAGCCTATTCAGCAAATTACTTGGACATCCTGCTAACAACACATTACAGTAATCCAGTCTAGAAGATACAAACGCATGAAAATAATTCATTTGCGACTGCGAGACGAAAGAAGTTCACCTGTAAATATAAATACATAGCCCACTGGTGATTTAAATTCAGAAACTGTTGTCCCGTGATGATTTTTCAACGGACCTATTATTTCCTTTACAAACAGGGAGCGACCAACAAACGGAGGGAAGAAAACCAAAAAAAGGACAAATGAAGTTTTGGACTTTCTTCAAGACTAAAGAAAAGAGGCTGAGGGAGCTGGATGAAAAGGAAGAGGAGAGGGAAAGAAGAGGGATGACCAGTTATCTAAGTCAATTGACATTTTTGGGAAGATGGAGGACAAAATGTAGTTTTCTTCATCATTTTTTTATTCATAAATTGAGGTTCAATTTCTTTTGTTTTCATTTTATATTAGACAAATCCTCAGTTAACCTGGTGTTGAATAAACAAGACTTGCTTTTCTTTAATCTGAGTACAATGTTTGAATTAAGATTCCCTATGTTAACAGAAATGCATACATGTAAATACTAGCAAGATAGTTTTAGATCCAACACAAACAAGTCAGGCAGTAATTTGGTTATTCATTTATTTATGACCACAAAATTTAAGTTGAACAAAAACGTTGCAGTAAATAGTAATAATATAACTGTAATATTTAGCTCAGGTTACCATCAATTTATACGCTCTCTTACAAAAATGAAATGACATCATGCTCAAGATGGAAAGTAATATTAGTTGGTCATAACACAGCTGGAATATTTAACTCAGGATACCATCAATTTACACACTCTTACAAAAATGAAATTACTCGGCGATTGAGCCTGGCATACTGGATGAAAGAAATACACTACATTAACAAGGAAATACATATTGTACTGTGCGCATATTTAAATTGTGTTCTTTGTTGAATTTTATGCTCCTTTATATAGACTACCACTTTGTTTTCAAACATCCGTAGGATGATCATTCCCAAACTTATAATACCGGTATGTAACATTTTGATCTGACTAGGAATTTTTTTAATTGAAATGTTAAATAAAGTTTATTATAAAAAACAACAAAAAAAAAAACATTTTTTGATCTGACGTGTTTCCGGTTTCTGCTAAGTGCTGTCCCATTCTTATTTCTACCATTTGGAGCCCTCACACCCTCGCACACTTGATCAGTTCCAGCTGACGTCACTAAGGTCTGTGAGGGTTCAGGGCTGGAGGGTTTAGGGCGGAGATTGGAATTCAGCCTATAAGTAGACTTGGTGTCCAACTTACCACATAAGCTAACACTTTATTTTGAAGGAGCTTGAGGCCGGTTGAGGCAGAATTTATGAAAAAAATTCTTATACGTTTTAAGTTTTCTAGTAATAATGTCAGATGAAGCGTTCCAAACCAAAGGAATGAGCCCTCTAGTGTATCTCTCCTTTGCCTTGAACAGGCTGTGTGCTGCAAAATGTGCTGCAATTCGGGCCCGAATTTCCCGCACTGTCCTGTGGATGTGACGTCACATGACGCTGCATGCACGTTCTCCCCGTTCTCCCGTGCCGGCTTCACTGTTGGCTGCAGTACCCCCAGCGGCCGTCGTGGTGAAGGGTGGCGCTAGAGAGTCTCATTTCTTAAAAGGAGCCTCAAGCTCCTTTAAGGTGTCCATCTACATAAAAGTGACATGAGCCTTTTTTTGGCAAATTGAAAACCGGATTTTACACTCAACACCAGTGAGAACGACTTTGTTTTACATGAATGGTATTATATTTTCATGTGCATTTAAATGTGAGCAAATTTGCTGATCACAAAAGTTTGGCTGCAGTAAAGACATCCACATCTCTTTTACCTTTTAAACTCTTCAGCCAGGGAGTGGTGAACATATTGAAGAATGGCTCCGTGCTCCCCTGACTGTTCCAAGTACAACTGAAACCTGTCCACATAGCTGCCCCCGTAACAGGTCGTGGGCTTTGCGTCTGCGCTCATGCTCCTGTCCTGTCACGCCGCTGTGAGGCCAAAAATAAAGCCGTTATTTGCAACAAAGATAATGCAAAGGCTTTAAATCACTGAGGTCCTTTTAAGGGTCAACAACCTTGTCTTGTATATGGAGAATTAGAGAGAAGCTCAGCGGTTCTTCTGCTTGAAATGCAGGGCCGGTCCCCCTTCTCTCACACTGGGGGAAGGGGCCTCTGTTGTTGCCAAATCCGTGTATTATGAGCCTTTTGGGACTTTTTTCCCCCCTCAAAAGTCGTTCACAGATACTAGCTGTCACTGGTAGATGATTAAGATGTACAACTTAAAGTTAAGTCAGTTTTTATGCTAAAACTCAACTCTTAGGCTTCAACGCAAGTATATATAGTTTTTCCGTGGTGTCGCCACCACTTTCTTATATTGCCTACATTAATTAGCCATCTTCAGTAACATTTAATGTCATTATATATATATATATATATATATATATATATATATATATATATATATATATATATATGTGTGTGTGTGTGTATGTGTGTGTGAACAATATTTACGAGTGGATGAAACATGTAAATAAAGGGTGTTGATGTTAGAAAGGGAGACAGATTTCAGAGCAAGTGGGCACATTTTTAAAGGCTGTGTGGAGCAGGAGTTATTTAATTTCAATTCGTCCAGTTTTATTTCCGTGAGTTCTTTCAAGGAGGCATTTTTACACTGTAATAACTTCTTTAAAGGAGCTACTGAATGTGTAAGCTCAGCGTACATTCAACAGTACAGAATACTGTTTATTCTCTACCGCACTTGCGGATTTTGCACTTCTGATTAAATGCAAAACTGCATTTTGTTACCCTGTATTTTACATGTGTAATGACAATAAAGTTGAATGAATCAATCTGATCAAGTAAGCAGATCTTAACTGAATAATTCACTTAATGATCAGCACGGTAAGTCCCGGTTAAGCCTGACTTACTATGTCTTTGTTGATTCCATTTATCAAGATTTATCAAGTGACTTAGACTTGCTGTCTGTTTTTAAATGCAGTCACCTGATTTTTATAGAAAGAGATGCTTGTTTATTTAACAAGATCTGGCAACACTGCTTTCATTACGCAATTTATGAACTTTGCGCAAACAAGGGCCCCCCCCCCTGCTCCTGGGCTGTCACTCATTTACTTTAACACGTATTTCAGACCTGAACATTTCTTGTGAGAGGGACTCCTGAAAAGGTGAAAGTGCTCTGTGGAAAACAATGATTATTTTTTTATTTATTTATTTTTTTTTCCCTTGTCTGCACACATATTAATGATTGATACCATGACGGTAGAAACCAAAAGCATATATAAGTGCATTATTACTATATTTAATATATATACATATATATACGCATACATATGCGTACACATACATAAATATACAAAATATACACATACAAAACCAGTGATTTTTTTTTTTTTTGGGGGGGGGTGACGACATCCACTGCCAATCCAGGAAGCAGGAACACACGGAAACACACGTCAAGCACTGGAAATCTGCAACAAAAAACCACAAACAAAACACGAAACCGGCACGGAGCCAACCAAAACAACAATGGCCGGGTTTCCCAGATCCAACCTCTCTTAAGGATTTAAGAGAGGTTCAAAGAAGGTTTGAACTAAGAGAGAACCCTAAGATATGGGTGTTTCCCAGATGACTTCTTAACACCGTTCTTTAGTTTCGCTCTTTCAGAAGCTCTTTGGAGGAGCTGTCCGGTTCTGAAACCAAATCAATCGATGCCAGGCAAATCGATCACCGATCACTATCAGCGCATTTTCACACGCAGCACTGCTACCTAACGCACTAATTCCCTGCTGCCTGTGCGTTATAATGAAAAATTAAGATGATAAATATAATTCAATGACCCTTTTTCATCCAAACGGTGCGTTACTCCGTTATTTCTGGCTACAGTGAGGCTTTTTTTCCCCACACGCAGAGACCGGGAGGAAACGTGGTGGGCGTGTGTGTGCGTTCAAAACCATGAGCCAAGAGAAGGCGAGTTTCGCAAATCGCAACGTGGAATTACAGCAATCCCTGGTTTTTCGCAGGGGTTATGTTCCAAAAAGAACCCATGATAAGTGAAATTCTTTTTACAATTATAGAGGGCTTCAGATTGCAGAGATCATCCCCGCCACGCACGTATTCCTGCTCTTCTGATGCTGCTGCATCCCGACTCTCTTTAATATAAACCGACACCATTGATTATATTTGAGACTGTAATGAACGATTCATCAAAGGATCCCGTTGATCAGCTGCTGCTTCCCTGTCATCACATAGGTGCGCTCGGGCTCGGGCTCGGGCAGAAGGATCGGTGTCGGTCCGACAGCACGTCCAGAGGACTGAAGTGCTGACGCACGAATGCGTTCATAAACAGTTCTGCTTCGCGCACGGTGACGCGGTTGATTTGCATGCTGTATAGCAGCCAAATCATCAAATAAATGATATTCATGATGATCGTTTTATTTGTGCGTAATGCATAAAGCATATACAGGAACACACTTGTTATTCCTTATTTTTCTTTTTTTTTCCCCCTTTGCTGTCACCAATAAATGCTAAACAATATAAATCTAAAGTATAAAATAGATCAAAACTTGTGCGGGGTGCATTGTTTTAATATCTCATTGCTTGGTGTGATATTGATTTGCCTGACGCGCCTGGATCTGTGAGTCTTTGTTCACTAAGATGGTTGTAAAGACTGGGTCAGCAGCATCTCTCATTTCCTTCTTAATGAAAGAGGTTCTTAAGCTAAGAGCGACTCTGGGAAACGCGATTTTCTTTCACAGGCTCCTTAAGAAGGTTTGAAAGAAGTCTTTCGCTGTTAAGAACTACTTAACTGATCTGGGAAACCCGGCCAATAGCATTTGACCTAAATCTTGAGATCTGATCGCAGTCTGAGCTAAGCTACCGCTACTGCTACCTAACCCCAAAAACTAGAGAGCCAGCATGCAGGTGAACAAGCCAGTGTGTATGTCTATGTGTGTGTGTGTGTGTATGTATATGATCATGCGTGTGTGTGTGTGTGTGTGTGTGTGTGTGTGTGTGTGTGTGTGTGTGTGTGCGTGTGTGTGTGTGTGTGTGTGTGTATGTATATGTTTGTGTGGCTGTGTATGTTTGTGTATATGCATGTGACTAAGTGGCTATGTGGGTGTGTGTGTGTGTGTGTGTTGTGTGTGTGTGTGTGTGTGTGTGTGTGTGTGTGTGTGTGTGTGTGTGTGTGTGTGTGTGTGTGTGTGTGTGTGTGTGTAATAAATCAAACAAAGCTCTACCTGAAGTGTATCTATAGTGGGGGAGGGGGGGGAGCAACCCCGCCACCCGCGAGACCAGAGGCCGACACGGAAGAGCCCGGAACCCAGGCCACCGGCAACCCCACAGAGGTGAGAAGCAGGAGGGAGGCAACCCACCGCCTGCGCCTTCAGTGTTGAATGTGCAGTGTCTATTTTGCTGTTAAAACCGTGAGGCGGGGAGTGCCGGGCCACGCGGGACAATGCCCCCCACGACCCGGACCCCCCGCCCTTCGCCTATGTGCGTATGAATCGTGTAGGGGGGGAAGGATGGGGAGCGGAGGCCGAAGCCAGGAGGCGGTGTTCCGCAGGGTTCAGTGCTAGGGCCAATCTTGTTCAGTTTACACATGCAGCCGTTGGGAAGTATAATCCAGAATCACGGCATACACTTTCATTGCTATGCTGATGATATGCAGCTCTATTTGTCTATGAAGCCGGATGAAACAGAACCGTTACTTAAACTTCAGGCATGTCTTAGGGACATCAAGGACTGGATGTCCAGAAATTTCTTGCTTCTAAATTCAGATAAAACAGAGGTTATCATTCTTGGTCCAGAGCATCTTAGGAAGGGACTAGATGGTGTTGCGATGGCTTCCAGTGCAACTGTGAGAAACCTTGTTGTTGTTTGGTGTTGTTTTCGATCAGGATTTGTCGTTTAAACCATATGTTAATCAGGTTTGTAAAATAGCGTTTTTCCATCTCCGTAATATTGCAAAAATTAGGAAAATCCTCTCGCAGAGTGATGCAGAAAAACTAGTTCATGCGTTTGTATCTTCTAGACTAGATTACAGTAATGTGTTGTTAGCAGGATGTCCAAGTAATTTGCTGAATAGGCTCCAGCTGATCCAGAATGCAGCAGCACGAGTGCTGACAGGAATCAGCAGGAGATTCAGATTCAATTTAAAATTTTATTACTTGCTTATAAAGCCCAAAACGGCTTAGCTCCGCAGTATTTACAAGATTTGATAGTGCCTTATGTTCCTGGCAGAGCTCTCTGCTCCCAGGGTGCAGGTTTACTCGTAGTTCCTAGAGTATCTAAATGTAGATTTGGAGGGCGGGCGTTCTGCTATCAGGCACCATTACTTTGGAACCAACTTCCAATCTGGGTTAAGGAGGCTGACACCACCTCCACCTTTAAAACTAAACTTAAAACCTTTCTGTTTAGTAAAGCCTATAGTTAGTGTTTAGTAAACCTCTAGCTGGTGTTGGTAAATCTCTAGGTAGTGTAAACTCTAGTGTGTTAGAGTCAGTAGTCATAGTTGCAGCTATAGAACAAAACTATAATAGTTAGTCTCAAATATAGCTTTGCGGTAGATATGCTGCTATAGGCTTATGCTGCAGGGGGGCACCGACATGATCCGCTGGGCGGTGCCTCTCACCCTTCTTCTCCCCTCCTTTCCCTGCCTCTCTTCTCCATTACCATTTTTATTTATTATAAATATCTCATAGCTATCATTTTTGTCCATCGTCCCTGTAGTTTCTTGTGCCGGCCCCCCTTTTTTCTCTTTTGTGCATGTTTGCAGGCTGGAGCCTCGGGAGCTGCGTTCTGGCCTGTGTTCCCGCCCCCCACCACTCCCCCCCCATCCCCGGTCATCCCGTTGCTGCTTCCACCTGCCTGCCTGCAGCCCCCCCCCCCCCCACCCCCCCCCCCCCCCCTCCCCCCCCCCCCCCCCCCCCCCCCCCCCCCCCCCCCCCCCCCTCCTCTGGTCATCCCGCTGCTGCTTCCACATGACTATTGTGTGCTGCTGACGCCCCCCCCCCCCCACCTCTGGTCATCCCGCCTGCATGCTGTGTGCTGCTGACGTCCCTGACTCCCCCAGTCTGGCCTTCGGCAGGAGGGTCCCCCCTTATGAGCCTGGTCCTGCTCAAGGTTTCTTCCCTCCTAAAGGGGAGTTTTTCTTGCCATTGTTTGGCTTAAGGCTTTTCTCCCACTACGGGAGTTTTTACCTGCCATTGTTTATATAATAATTGCTCGGGGGTTTATGTTTATGTTTATGTTCATGTTCTGGATCTCTGGAAAGCGTCTAGAGACAACATCTGTTGTATTAGACACAATATAAATAAAATTGAATTGAATTGAATTGAATTATATAATGTCCTGACATTTTGTGCCCAGAAAAATATTCTTATGCACTAAATCCCGGATAAGGGCCGTCAGAGTCGGGACAATAATGGAAAACACACCTCTGGACCTTCTCACTGGTCTTCTGTACTCCAAATCTAATGCCTTCCAAAGAATATGGAAACCATTTCTTTACTATATTAATGTAAATGTTTCTGCTTTACTGATGAGAGCATTTGTATAAAAAACAGTATTAATTACTTGTATTTAGTTTTTCTTCCCCTTGTGTAGCTTCCACTGTGTTGCACTCTAGGTTGCATAATGTACCTGTTATATTCACACAGAACTGGGGCCGGATTCACCAATATGATCTTAAGAATGAATGTCTTAAGATCTAAAATTAAGAAGTTCATAAGAAAGTTCTTAAGTGCAATTCCTCAATATTTTCTTAAGAACTGTCATTTCTTACGAATTTCGTATTTTTCCTACTTAAGAACTTCTTAAAATATGTCATTGCATTGCATGCGCCAACAAACAACATTTATAGGTAGTTTGGTCTTAACCGTCAGTCACTCACTAAACATGGAGAAGGAGAAAAAGAGATGCAGGAACTTTTCAAGGTTATGGGGGATGAGATTAATGTGTTGATAAAGGTGATATTAGAGTCTTACACAGAAGACATTTTAAGACAGGTCAAGGTTGTCTTAAAATTAAAAAAAACTTAACTTTTATTTCAAGAATACCATTTATTCTTAAGTTTTTTCTTAAGAAGAAACTTAAGAAGAAAGTTGAGATAATACTTTTTTGGAGAATATGATTTCTTCTCTTTTTTCTTCTTAAGACTGAACTTAAGAAAAAAATGACATTTAAGAAGATTTGTTTTCTTAAGAATGTTTTGTGAATCCGGCCCGATTGGTTTGGGTTCTTGCGTGACTATTCCCAGCTTCTTGTTGTTTTATGGTATTACTATTTTCACTGGTCCTGTCTTTGGTATGTTTGTTTATGAAGAAAAATTAATAAACACATTTAAAAACAAAAAAAAAAGGAAAGTAGATGGTGTTGAGCTGTGTGTAACAAAGACAAGCTCCTCTGGCGCTGTGACAAAGAACCAGCCAATAAAATTCGCTGTGGATCCAATTAACTCATTTAAAAAGGAGAGCAGCCTTTGTGCAGGAAGCATCTTTACCAGCCGGGTTTTATGAGAGGAAATCACTTTTATGATGCTTATACAACTGAAACAACCGTTCATCATTTTCAGTCCAGTAATGCTCGCCCCCAAGATGGCGTCATTAGCACACAGATGCTGAACACCAACGATGTTCCTCTGACAGTTACTGTTCAAGACAGTTCTGCCAGTAAACTATATGAAAAGTAGATATAAAAGCCAGTACCAGTTCTCACCCACACAAATACGACCCACCAGAACTTTCAGAAATAATGCACAGATACATTCATGCCATCTAAAATGAGTTCAGTCTCCAGGAAAAGACAATTACTCAGTTTTTATTTATATTATATTTGCAAGGAAACGATTATTCTTGGACAACGGAGCTTTAATGTTGATTGGCAGAAAATCCAAAATCAGCTATAGTCAGTACTCGAGTTGTAAAAACAATCAGGGGGATGGTGGATTTGATCATATGGGGACAGATAATTTGTGCTGATTACAAATAATATAATATATTACAAATAATAGCAGTGACCAAAACAGCTGCAGAAATACTGCAGGAATGACATAGCAGCAGTTAAATGCAGCCTTCTGTAAGCTTTAAATATCCACTGGGCTTACATCAAATACATCAAAACACAACAATAAAAAACACTTTTCTGAACTTATCAATATGACTCTGTCCTTCACAGGATAAGTAACATGGATCACTGCAAAAACTCACAATCTTAACAAGAATATTTGTCTTATTTCTAGTTAAAATGTCTCATTTTAGTAAAAAAATCTCATTACACTTAAAACAAGACTCATCACTGGGAAAAACAACAATTTTCACCTGTTTCAAGTATTTTAACTTGAAATAAGAAGAAATTCTGCCAGTGGAACAAGATTTTTTTGCTTGTAATGAGAAGATAAATCTTGTCCCACTGGCAGATTTTTCTACTTATTTCAAGTGAAAATTTACTTGAAACAGGTGAAAATTGTCAAATAAGTTATTTTTCTGGTGATGACTCTAAATGTTGAAATAGCAGTAAAACCACATTCATTGATGAAATGACATAAGGGATGGAAAGGAGGGATGGCAGTTTTACAGGGGGGATGATTTGGACTGTTTTTATTTCAGGGGGGGTTCCATCCCCCCTCATCCCCCCTCATCCCTCCTCATCCCCCTCATCCCCAGTACTGGCTATGGCCAATTCAAATTTACATGAAGCTAAAACCTGAAACTAATGTCTGTTTCTGATTTATTCGGGGATATTTCAGTGAATAATGGAAAAAAAACATACATTTGATGAAAAAACTATACATCTAAGACATTTGTTTCTTTTTGCACAAAAATATCATCATACTGTGGTGAAGGAATAACAATCTAATATTAGCTATTTACTGAATCAAATAAATGAAGGCTTGGTGTTCACAGGAGTTAAAAGGCAAAACCAGACGAATGATTTCCACCGTGTTCAAATAATTCAACAGTTATATTTGGGTCAATGACGTGACGCCTACATTTTCTGAAAAACAGATTTTTTTTCAATTCAAAAAAGGTTTAAATGGATAAAAAAATACCATATACATGACCTACCTGTCCCACATATGGACTCACTTCAATTTTACAAAAAATACTAGTTATTTGGGATCTTGTTGTCGTTTTAAGCGTCTAAATGTCATGTGGTGCAACCGTCCGACCAGGACTCTGGTTTTGAAACTCTAAATGTAAACTCTAAGTTTGATCACTTTAAATGTATTTAAATCAATCTTCTTCTATCTGACATGATTTCTGAAGTGTCTTGTAGTGTGTAAGATTTATACACATTTATATTCATATTTCCATCATAATATACAAACAAAGTTTGACTGATGATCATTTTATGAAATATCATTAAAAAAACAACCATTTTTGTATAATACTGAAAACTTGTAAGAAAGAGATGTCAATATGTTAAGGAAATTAATGTATTTTAATATAAATCATGGTTGCACCACATGACCTTTTTTAAGGCTAGTGCCAATTCATCTTGACAAAAAACTCTGAAATCACTTAATTTTAAATCTTTATATGGATTTATGTGTACACAACATTCTTAATGTTTGAACTACTGCTATAGATATTCTGTTTTTTATGATTTTAAAATTGACCTGTTGAAAATCCTTATTGGTCATTGAGCCATTAACAATCTAATAGAGCTTTTCTGTGGCGTCAGCAGAGTCTCCAGGTTTCTGATCTAAGACGATGACTCCCAGGTTGTTGTTGAAGATGATCCTGCCGTCTGAGGCTGCGCTGCAGTCGGGGTGTCGGAGCAGCTCCAGCACTCCGGCTCTCAGCTCAGGAGAAGCTGTTTTACTGAAGTCCAACACCTCTGTGAGGAAGTCGAGCAGCAGCTCTCCCTTCTCGTCCCCCTCACTGAAACACTCGGTGATGTCCATCTGGGACGGCAGCTCGTAGCTCTGGTAGCTCACCGACTTGGACTCCAGGAGGCTTTTAATGTCACCGGTGGTCACGCACTGACTTATTTCAGTGTTGCACAGCTGGTTCCTGTAGGTCCGCCACAGCTTTCCCCAGCCGCTCTTCTCTGGAACAGACAGTCACAGAAACCAAACCAGTGACAACAGTGTTGCTGGAAGCACACTCGTCATCTGCTGGCATCTAAATGTAGCGGATGTATAGAGGGAATGTTCATGACATCACAGACTGCGTTTCCATGCATCAATAACCCTTTTAAAACCTGAAAATTGGCAATAACCCGAATTTGCACGGCCATGTAAACACCAATAACCAAATTTGCTCATATTAGGGTTTTTAAAAACCCCAATATGACCCCTGGGTTACTCCTTTTAAACCTGAATATTGGGTCATGTAAACGCCAAACGGAATATCCCCATCAAACAGAACAGGAATTTGTTTTCTGCACATGTTCTGTTCACAAGGAATCCTGGTCTTTTTAGTCCAGGAAGTTCTTCTAAACACGGAGAAACCAAGACCAGGAGGAGACTAATCACTTCATAAATGTAATGAAGGATATGAACATTTCTGCATTTGTAGACGGTAGAAAGTACCGGGATAGAAGATTTACAAGAAGGTGAGAGAAAAGTTGCGCGAAGCAGAATTTGTTTTGAATTTGGATACAGGAAGAAGTGGAAATGACGGTAATTGCGTCATCACGTTCTCCGTGCGTCGCTGGTTTGATCCAGATATCCCAAATGATTAATTACCATGTAAACGGAATATTCAGAATGTTTCAGTAACCGGAATATTAGCAATAACCCGAATTTTGACTGCATGTAAACGTAGTCATAGATTTAGCAAGAAATCGGAGTTATCGTTTTACAGACTGACGAAAAATAAGCTTAAGAGAGACAAATGGGTTGCTGCAATTCACAGAAACAACTGGATTCCAGACACCGAAACGTGGATTTGTGGTTCCCATTTTGTATCAGGTAATGTTGGATTTTTGGGTAGCTAACGTTAAACGGTCAAATCATAAAGTTCAGTGTCCTCATCACTTTAATTTCTACAACAAATCCTGCCTGGAAGTCGGACCAAGCGTCAAGACATTTGTAAGCCTTCAAGCTTTGCTTCGTGTATTTCCCCGGCGTAGAAATTAAGTACATATAAATATCAGGAAACTGGATTCTTGGCCAAATATTAATGTCCATGGACCACTGGTTCTTGGTAACTGTACCAAATATTAATGTCCATGGACCACTGGTTCTTGGTAACTGTACCAAATATTAATGTCCATGGACCACTGGTTCTTGGTAACTGTACCAAATATTAATGTCCATGGACCACTGGTTCTTGGTAACTGTACCAAATATTAATGTCCATGAACCACTGGTTCTTGGGGTAACTGTACCAAATATTAATGTCCATGGACCACTGGTTCTTGGGGTAACTGTACCAAATATTAATGTCCATGGACCACTGGTTCTTGGGGTAACTGTACCAAATATTAATGTCCATGGACCACTGGTTCTTGGGGTAACTGTACCAAATATTAATGTCCATGGACCACTGGTTCTTGGTAACTGTACCAAATATTAATGTCCATGGACCCCTGGTTCTTGGTAACTGTACCAAATATTAATGTCCATGGACCACTGGTTCTTGGTAACTGTACCAAATATTAATGTCCATGGACCACTGGTTCTTGGTAACTGTACCAAATATTAATGTCCATGGACCACTGGTTCTTGTGGTAACTGTACCAAATATTAATGTCCATGGACCACTGGTTCTTGGTAACTGTACCAAATATTAATGTCCATGGACCACTGGTTCTTGGGGTAACTGTACCAAATATTAATGTACATGGACCACTGGTTATTGGGGTAACTGTACCAAATATTAATGTCCATGGACCACTGGTTCTTGGTAACTGTACCACATATTAATGTCCATGGACCACTGGTTCTTGGTGTAACTGTACCAAACATTAATGTCCATGGGCCACTGGTTCTTGGTAACTGTACCAAATATTAATGTCCATGGACCACTGGTTCTTGGTAACTGTACCAAATATTAATGTACATGGACCACTGGTTCTTGGGGTAACTGTACCAAATATTAATGTCCATGGACCACTGGTTCTTGTGGTAACTGTACCAAATATTAATGTCCATGGACCACTGGTTCTTGGTAACTGTACCAAATATTAATGTCCATGGACCACTGGTTCTTGGGGTAACTGTACCAAATATTAATGTACATGGACCACTGGTTATTGGGGTAACTGTACCAAATATTAATGTCCATGGACCACTGGTTCTTGGTAACTGTACCAAATATTAATGTCCATGGACCACTGGTTCTTGGTAACTGTACCAAATATTAATGTCCATGGACCACTGGTTCTTGGGGTAACTGTACCAAATATTAATGTACATGGACCACTGGTTATTGGGGTAACTGTACCAAATATTAATGTCCATGGACCACTGGTTCTTGGTAACTGTACCAAATATTAATGTCCATGGACCACTGGTTCTTGGTGTAACTGTACCAAACATTAATGTCCATGGACCACTGGTTCTTGGTAACTGTACCAAATATTAATGTCCATGGACCACTGGTTCTTGGTAACTGTACCAAATATTAATGTACATGGACCACTGGTTCTTGGTAACTGTACCAAATATTAATGTCCATGGACCACTGGTTCTTGGTAACTGTACCAAATATCAATGTCCATGGACCACTGGTTCTTGGTAACTGTACCAAATATTAATGTCCATGGACCACTGGTTCTTGGTAACTGTACCAAATATCAATGTCCATGGACCACTGGTTCTTGGTAACTGTACCAAATATTAATGTCCATGGACCACTGGTTCTTGGTAACTGTACCACATATTAATGTCCATGGACCACTGGTTCTTGGGGTAACTGTACGGGTCACTGTCAAGTCCAACTGATGCTAATTTAAGCCCATAATCGGCTGTTATCCCCTCTTTTCCACAGTTTCCCCTGTTAGTTACAGCTTTTTTTGCCACTGGTCCAGTGGGGAAGTGACGTCAATGTTATAACCAATGGAACACTGACTAAATACAGCAGCACTTTTCTCACATTAGAATTAGCTCTATCCACTTACCAGACACGAGAATGATGAGGAGCTTCCCATTTATATTGAGCAGATTTTGGAAGAATTGGATGGTAGCAGAGGGATCCTTCACGTAGTACAGCATCTGTTGATTTCAGGACATAATGAGCTGTAACTGCATGGAAAAGTGCATATTGACATTGCTAGGCTAGACAGATGCTCTAATGAGATGAATTGTTGTCAAGTACAGCCTAATGCGTATCACCTGAAATGTGTCAGAGACGTAGCCTGAGAGCAGGAAGTGCATCAGCACCAACCTGTATCATGTGAATGAAGTCTGCCTTCTTTGTCATCTTGTTGAGTTTCCAGTGCTCCTCAAAGCCCGAGGCCGTCATCTTGTTCCAGGTAAACCTGATGTGGTTCAGGTCTGCTGCTTTCCTCGACACTAAGACTTATGGACAAATGACAATTACAACGTGTCATTGAATTTCACAGAAATGAGACGATGCCAAATTCAGATTCCTCCCGGCTGCTCCTCTTTGGCTTGTGTAGATAAAATGTTTTCTATCTAACATTTAGTGGAAAATGAATGCAGAAAAGAGGTTTTTGTAAGTAGTACTGGAGTTGTAAAAAAGAAATCAGGGGGAATGGTGGATTTTTTAATATGGGGACAGATAATTTGTGCTGATTACAAATAATATATACAGTATGTGATGTATTTCATGTAATGAATGTGGTTTTACTGCTATTTCAACATTTAGAGTCATCAGCAGAAAAATAACTTATTTGACAATTTTCACCTGTTTCAAGTAAATTTTCACTTGAAATAAGTAGTAAAATCTGCCAGTGTGACAAGATTTATCTTCTCATTACAAGCAAAAAAATCTTGTTCCACTGGCAGATTTTTCTACTTATTTCAAGTGAAAATCTACTTGAAACAGGTGAAAATTGTTGTTTTTTCCAGTGATGAGTCTTGTTTTAAGTGTAATGAGATTTTTTTACTAAAATGAGACATTTTAACTAGAAATAAGACAAATATTCTTGTTAAGATTGTGAGTTTTTGCAGTGATCCATGTTACTTATCCTGTGAAGGACAGAGTCATATTGATAAGTTCAGAAAAGTGTTTTTTATTGTTGTGTTTTGATGTATTTGATGTAAGTCCAGTGGATATTTAAAGCTTACAGAAGGCTGCATTTAACTGCTGCTATGTCATTCCTGCAGTATTTCTGCAGGTGTTTTGGTCACTGCTATTATTTGTAATATATTATATTATTTGTAATCAGCACAAATTATCTGTCCCCATATGATAAAATCCACCATCCCCCCTGATTGTTTTTTACAACTCCAGTACTGGGTGTAACAATATATTGTGCCACGAAATTTCGCGATACAAAAACGTCACAATACTTGTCGTGGAGGTGACAAACTGTAGAGCGATATTGGATTATTAATATGAATATATTGTGTTTACTAGTAACATCCTGTTGGTGCAGCGGGATCACGTGACGACCTCGACCCGCGGACCAAAATCTGACTCCGCTCAGAAGAAACTAGTACCGTTTTGGTCTCGATCACGGGACTCTTGGGGGGTTTTGAGCTCCTAACTTTTACTTCTAAGGTGAGCATGAATCAATGTTTTTTATGATGTAAAGATTGTGTCATCCCCGACGGTGGGAGGATGAAACGATAACGGGGTTCACCTTACGGCCTCAGGCTGGAGCAGGTGAAGCTCTGAGCCCTGGCACAAGATCAATAACAGTCATGTTGCATTTGGAGTTTGGGACTCTTCATAGTTTATTTTGCTTTAATTTATGTATTTAATACATAAATTAAATACTGAATCTGAATCTGAATCTGAATTAATTTTAGAGAAACTATTCAGTTTGTGGCAAAATATTTGTACTAAACCTGACATTTACTTTTAGTTCAGTTTGTGGAAAATGGTTGGCCTGGCTTTCTCTTTAAAACTTAAACAGTTATAAAGAATTACAAACTGGAACAATAGGGCAAACGTACAGTATTGTTTTGTATTTTGTGTCTTTCAAATAAAAGACAATTTTTTCCAGTCATATGTTCCTCATTCAAGGTTGTTAAAAAAATACTGCTAGAATATTGTATCGTTATCGTGACCTCGATATCGTGTATCGTACCGTATGGTGAGATTAGTGCATCGTTACACCCCTATTAGATACTAATCCTGATGAGAAAATATAAAAACAAAGAGTTGGACTCTAACACGAGGAACCAGGTGATCTGGGGATCATCGCTGTCACTACAGTCTTCACACGGACAGCTTGAAATCTCAGAAGTCTATACGTTAATAATTGGCACTAACTATTATTCTCCATGTGAAAACTATTTGTGATAAACAGGGGTCGGCAAACCCGCGGCTCTAGAGCTGCATGCGGCTCTTTAGCGCTGCCCTAGTGGCTCCTGGAGCTTTTTCAAAAATGTTTGACCTTTTTTTTTCCTTTTTTTTCTTCTTTCTTTTCTTTTTTTTCCTCTTTTTTTCTTTTTTTTCTTCTTTTTTCCTTTTTCTTCTTTTTTACTTTCCTTTTTAATCTCGACATTTCGACTTTTTTCTCGACATTTCGACTTTTTTCTCAACATTTTGACTTTTTTTTCGACATTTCGACTTTCGCCATTTGCCTTCATTCTAAGGCTGATACAAGACTTTTCATTTTTTGCGGCTCCAGACATATTCGTTTTTTGTGTTTTTGGTCCAATATGGCTCTTTCAACATTTTGGGTTGCCGACCCCTGGTGATAAAGAAGCGAACCTGCGGCTGAGAACATTCCGTAGCAGTAACAGTTACTGTCGGTGTGGAAAACTATTTTTGACGAAGTTACACCTGGACTGATAACATTTTAGTGCTTTCCTAAGAAACGTCTTGCTGATATCAAGGATAAAATGAATAGTGGTGCTGGATGTTCAAGGACCAGGACTCTACAAACACAACTGTAGCTCCATTACTAATTAATTAACGTGAAAACCAAGAACTGCTTTGAAACAGTCTCAGCATTAAAAACTCAATAAGGCAAATACCTGTTTTTTGGTAGTCAAACAGCCTTCTCAACAGATTTTGGAGAGCTAGTAAGCACAGATATCGATGTTCAACTGGAGATGACCATGAGCCTGAGAAAAGCGCACCTTTGTAGTTGTGTAGCTGCTGGCTGCTGGGCTCCACCACCTCGTTATCCACCGTCACCCCCGGGTGCTTCTTGTGGAGTTCAGAGAGCATCTCCAGGTCAATCTCACCTAGAATAACCAAGATGATATTCATTTTGAAAATAAATCGTCTCTTGCAAACCAAAACCTTGCCCACTTTCCCATTTCTTCCTAATGCAGTTCCAGTCCAGCTGGAGCTGCAGATGTAACCATGACGCCGGTAACCAGCTCTGAGCCGGGCAGAAAACAGGACAGTTAGAATGACAAGGTTCAGGGTAGGTAACATGAAAACCAGGCCGAGTGCTGTCATACTTCTTTGAGCCCTACTGAACCATGTAGAGGTTCATTCTCATTTCTGTTTCTGTGTGAAGGCGACATCACGGGCTTCAGGGGCGGCTGCGGGGGGGCGGTACTCCCCCAGCCAAGGGCCCAATGGGGCCCACCGCCCGTGAGATTTTTTTTTTCTTTAATTTTTTTTTTTTTGTGGCACCACTTGGTTCATATTAGGTATAAAGCATTGTATAATATGTTGTGCTGAGATTTTCACACTCACAGTTAACATTAAAACACAAATTGCAAGTGAATCTACAAATGTATTTTGGGTAAAATCATTCGTCATACAACATCATGGATCACTTGTCAACAGAGCAGTACAGCCTAAACATGTGCTTGTCTGATTATGTAAATGCAATGTATGAGATGTATTGATCGGGCATTGTTTCAGCATCGCCGACAGCGCTTTGTCCATCATGCGTAGAGTGCGTGTGTATGTGTATGTGTGTGTGTGTGTGTGTGTGTGTGTGTGTGTGTCTGTGTGTGTGTGTGTGTGTATGTGTGTGTGTCTGTGTGTGTGTGTGTCTGTGTGTATGTGTCTGTGTGTGTATGTGTGTGTCTGTGTGTGTGTGTGTGTGTGTGTATGTGTGTCTGTGTGTATGTATGTGTGTATGTGTCTGTGTGTATGTGTGTGTGTCTGTGTGTGTATGTGTATGTGTCTGTGTGTGTGTGTCTGTGTGTGTGTGTGTCTGTGTGTGTGTATGTGTGTCTAGGCTTCGGTATTTTCCCGGGAAGACTCGGCGGGAGGAATTGGGAGCCTACACATGGTCCAAAATCGAGAGGTAAGCAATATCTTTACATTTTTAACGTGTGTTTAGCGTATTTTGTATGAAAACGTAAACCCAACGAGGTTTGTTTATTTAGTGTTCGGTAACAACTTTTTAAGTCTTTGTCGAAAAATGTTGAGCATGGCCTACCCCAAACTATGAAATGGTATCAGTAACTCACTTCACGTTGTATATTTGGATTTCTTATTTACAAAAACGTTATTTAATCGATGCATTGAGGTAAATTAATCTCGTATCAGTCAGGTCTGGTTCAGTATTGGACTAGTTAGCTGCCTTCACGTTTAGCAACCACATTTTGTTTGTCGTCATTACGGTGTGCACAGGTGTTTTAATATCTGATTAATCCTGGATGTTATCTTTATGTTCAGCTGTAATGGACCTTATTTTGATTTGGGGTTATTTTAATATCCATTTTCGTCATGCACAGTGTAGGCTACTCGGGAGAAATTGCGTGTTTTTAGAAGTAGTTTTGAGCTTTAGGGGACTTTTTTGTTGTAATGCAAAAAAATTCAATTCTAAACTTTTTTATATGCAAATGCAAGTATAAGTGAAGCTGTCTTAAACGTTTTACTTGTAGGCTATTTAGTTTTTGCGTTGTTCTTTAAAGGGGACATATTATGGCATTTAATGTATATTTTAAACAGGCCTTGAATGTCTTAAAAACAATCTAAAGTTTGTTTTTTCTACATAAATCAGAAATTCAGCCTGTGGGCCATGTCTCTAGTTTTACCGCTTTTCACCTAATTTTCTGTGCTTCATTTTAGGGGCGGGGAGGTTATAATAATGAGGCTCTGCGCTGATTGGCTGACGTGTAGTAGGGGAGGAACAAAACCTCCGGCCAGAGCAGCCGGCTCCGTACACAAAGCGTGTCGTGTCCCATGCGAGAAGCTTCTGCGACAAAATCAATTCCATTGCTTTATTTTATTTATTTTTTGTATTGGACTGTCCTAACTGTCCGCGAGTTTAACGGTTTCAGTGTGGACAGAGAGAGTTTAACGGTTTCAGTGTGGACAGAGAGAGTTTAACGGTTTCAGTGTGGACAGAGAGAGTTTAACAGTTTCAGTGTGGACAGAGAGAGTTTAACGGTTTCAGTGTGGACAGAGAGAGTTTAACGGTTTCAGTGTGGACAGAGAGAGTTTAACAGTTTCAGTGTGGACAGAGAGAGTTTAACAGTTTCAGTGTGGACAGAGAGAGTTTAACGGTTTCAGTGTGGACAGAGAGAGTTTAACAGTTTCAGTGTGGACAGAGAGAGTTTAACAGTTTCAGTGTGGACAGAGAGAGTTTAACAGTTTCAGTGTGGACAGAGAGAGTTTAATGGTTTCAGTGTGGACAGAGAGAGTTTAACGGTTTCAGTGTGGACAGAGAGAGTTTAATGGTTTCAGTGTGGACAGAGAGAGTTTAATGGTTTCAGTGTGGACAGAGAGAGTTTAACAGTTTCAGTGTGGACAGAGAGAGTTTAACAGTTTCAGTGTGGACAGAGAGAGTTTAACGGTTTCAGTGTGGACAGAGAGAGTTTAACGGTTTCAGTGTGGACAGAGAGAGTTTAACAGTTTCAGTGTGGACAGAGAGAGTTTAACAGTTTCAGTGTGGACAGAGAGAGTTTAACAATTTCAGTGTGGACAGAGAGCGTCCGATGTCACGCAGCTTGACACGATAGTCGGACACTCATTCAGTTACAAGGTGTAAACGGAGCCTGAATTACGGTTCTGCGTTAAATCGACGCGTACCCTACGCCGTAGGCTCTGCGTTGGTGTAACGCGGAACCATAAATCAGCCTTTAGTCCCCTCGTCTTCACACACGAAGATTTAATTTAATTCTAAACAGGTACACCAGTTATTTACTCCAATTCCTCATTTCATTTCATTTCTTATGTTACAAGACGAATGAATCATGTTAACGGTAAAGAAATTACAACACTGAATTTTCACAAATGACAACTTTATTGTTAAAAAAATAAAACATAAGTTGTATATAAATAACATGTATGCACTATTGCTGGCTCAAGGAAGAACCGTGCATCTTCTGAAGGTGTCGTTGAAAAGCTTCAGGTGCTTGGAAGATCTGAAACCAGACAGAAAAGAATGTATTACTATTAGAGCTCCGGTGTTAACACTGGAGCCACCGGGGCCCGGGGTCCGGAGCTGCTCACGGACCGGACCGGTGAGGAGCCCCGGGGCTCCGGTGCTCCGGAGCTGAGCTAAATACTTAGCCCATGCAAAAACAAACTTTTAGACAAATGTAAATAACATAAAAAAAATTAACGTCACTTACCACTGACTCGTGTGCAGTTTCCGGGTCTGTACTGTGGGAACTGATCCTTTTATGAGGGTAAATGTCGATGCAAAATCTAATTTCTACTCTCCCTCGCTGTGGAAACAGCCAGCGCTTCGGAACAATGGCTGAAGCTCCAGCCGGCGGACAGAGTTGTGGGCGTGGTTTCAGCAGCGGAGGCCGAACCTAGGGAAATCTGCGGGCGGGGGAAACAGACCCTGCAGAAATTCATGGGATTTCACCTTCCCTGTGTTGGCAGGGTGAGGGGAGACCACTTTATATATGTTAAAACAAGAAAAAACGTGTTTTTCATAATAGGTCCCCTTTAACTAATACCGGGCCGGTACCATATAAGGAGTTACTTTTTGTTGTGTAAACCTGACCCCCAGCTTTGGTCATATTTGTCACTAAAATGTTCAAAAATGATATCTTTTTTTAGAAAGTAATATATGTTTGAAGCATTAAAATCATATACAATAAAAATGATCTTTTTGATGCAACCATTTCTATTTCATTTTTTCATTTCATTTTTCTTTCTATTTCATTCAAACACCCTAACACTGGGAGTTAGAAGTGCTCAGTGAGCCTCATCTTTCCTGCTTATTCATTCTAGCTCAGTGATGTTTCAACTAAACCTTCCATTTTCTTCTGGTTTACATTTTTCCCCCAAATATCCTGTATTTTAGTGCATGATGGAGAGAGGGCACTCTTCCACATCTGTGAGTCAGAGTGAGCAGAGTCCAGAATTTGAGCTCCAGCCCAGCTCTGTAGAGGTAAGTCAAGTTTTCCAGGAGTTTGTCATGGACAATTTAAAATACTACAACGTTTACTACCTTCCCATCTATTGGTCTGAAAGTCACATTCCCACTGATGTTCTTGTCTCCTAATAGCAACCTGCCACAGGAATACCTCCCTGTTGAATGCATTGCTTGGTTGTTCATGTTTCTGTTGTCACTTTAGTTTGGTCCTGCTGTCTCTAAAGTGTTTATTTTTTTATTTTTCCTGTCAGTGTCCTAAACACCATGTGGTGCGTGGGGATATGTCTGCCTTTGACAAGTGCAGTCACTGCCTGGGACCTTTTGCTCCTTTGAGATGGTGGGGGTTCAAATGTCAAGGTAAAAAAAAATCTATTGAGTGCAGTGCTTGTAGAAAGTAATAGTATCTTGACTGAAGGGATAGGGTCCAAACCCAAAAAGACACATGGTGCAAATGGCCACAGTTTATATTTCAACCCAGACAACCGGTTTCGATGACCATAACCTCGGTGTATGGGTCACATGACAGAACTAACCGACTAATGGTAGATTTATTTGTAGCCTGATCATATGCAGTACAATCTGCAATGCAATCATGGGTGCCGTCTAGGGGTGTAACAATATATCGTGCCACGAAATTTCGCGATACAAAAACGTCACGAAACGTGTCGTGGACGTGACAAACTGTATCGCAATATTGGGACAAATGTATCCAGTCAACACAAGCAGACGCTGATTTCTTTTTCAATGTAGTGATTTTTTTTAACACAAGAGGGCGCTCGGAGCTAGTGGGTGACTAAACTGCGCCCCCCTCTCCTATCTTTCCAGCGCTTGTTGTTTCAGTGCGCGTAGGATTACAAATACAATGGAGAACGTAGCAATAGAAGACGCCCCCGCAACATTTAAGTCACCGGTATGGCAGCATTTTGGCTTCCCAATTGTGGATATAAACGGCGACCGAGTGGCTGACAAGTCGCAGACAATATGCAAGCATTAGCCCCTTTCACACAGCCAGTTCGAGGCGGGAACGTTGCGCCTTTAAGCCGCCTCGCTGTTCTGTGTGAAAGTCACGGAGGCGGAATGGGGGGGCCAAGTGGCCCCACCAATAAGCCGGCAGCGGAGGTAGTCACAGAGCCGTCACAGAGACGAAACGGGGTCTGTGTGAATGACACAGCCGGCATGCCGGCATGCCACTAGACGCTGACGCTGTCGTCACGCCTCTGATTGCGGAACGCCGGCATGCTGTGTGAATTTACAGACGGGAGCGGCGTTATGCCGGCGTTGTATGGTTCTGTGTGAACCAACAAAGGCGGCGTATTGGCAGGACTTCTTTACACCAATATTGCGGAATCTCTGTGTGAAAGGGGCTATTGTAAGAGAATCCTGCCCTACGCCGCGGCTAACACAAGCAATATGCAAAGCCACATGCAGCGCCATCACGGTGAATTACGGTCAGCGGTGCCTGGGAAGAGGGTGACGTTACCTAAAGGTCAGGCAACGTTGACAAAGGCCTTTCTTCCGAAATTTGCGCATCCAGTGCACGAACCACTGCAATAACCAAGGACATTGGCATTTTCATGGCAGTGGATATGAGACCATTTTCTGTTGTGGAAAATGAGGGATTTAGGCGACTACTCCATACGCTGGAGCCAAAATACACAATCCCGTCACGAGACTGTACGCGAGGCAGGCTTGGAGCTGCACATCAAGTGCTTTGCACATACGATCAATCTGGCTACTCAGGCTGGCCTTCGTGTTGTGCGCATCAGCCGTTTGCTCGGGAAGGTGAGGCGTGTGGCCTCTTTTTTCCATCGGAGTACCACAGCTGCGGCAGTGTTCACTTCCAAACAGAAGCATTTACAGTTGCCGCCACACAAGCTCATCATGGATGTTACGACTCGGTGGAACAGCAGCTTCGACATGCTCGAGCATTATCTGGAGCAGCAAGCAGCCATCGCAGCAGCTCTCACTAGCCCGCAGATCAAACGCAATGCCCGAGACATTGATACTCTGGACAGCTACGACATCAGAGTTGCAGAAGACCTGGTGAAACTCCTCAAACCATTGCAAACCGCCACCACAGTCTTGTGTGACGAGAAGACTCCTACTGTGTCAGGTAGGCCTATTTATAAAATATATAACAGTTGGAGCAAAATTAAGTAGGCCTGTATGGCTTTCTTCCTTTCATCTTCCACATAATAATTGAAACAATTCCTGTGTATGTGTGTATGTGTGTGTGTGTGTGTGTGTGTGTGTGTGTGTGTGTGTGTGTGTGTGTGTGTGTGTGTTGAGAAGGGGTTGCTTGTTTAAAGGGTCATTCCACTTTATGTTGTTAGATCACAGATGAGGAGACTGGTGCCAGGGGAGTAGCAAGTGAAGATCCCACAGATAAAGAAAAGGGGGCTGCAAGAGCTGAGCTGCAAGTGGAAGACCCTCCTTCCAAGAGGACAGCACTTGAAGATCTACTTGGGGACTCATTTTCTGCTGAGCCAGCAGATCAGCCATTACAGGGAGTACAGAGAGAGATTGATATGTACAGAAGAGAGGCCTCTATTCCACTCACTAGTTGCCCTTTGAAGTGGTGGAGAGACAATCGTTCTCAGTATCCTTTGCTGTCTCAACTTGCCAAAGCATACCTCTCCATCCCTGCTACCTCAGTTCCAAGTGGCCCCCCCTTCTCCTCCCTTTTCTCTCTTTTGTCCTGCATGTGGTCGTGGGTAGCTTGTAGCTTGCATTACGGAGCACAAGTCTTTCCCTGACCCTGCACCCCAACCTGGGACTTGCTGATTGGGCCGGAGCTTCGGGAGCTGCGTGCTGGCCTGCGGTCCCCACCCCTGGTCATCCCGTTGCTGGCCCCCCCTTCTCCTCCCTTTTCTCTCTTTTGTCCTGCAGGTGGTCGTGGGTGGCTTGTAGCTTGCATTACGGAGCACAAGTCCTTCCCTGACTCTGCACCCCAACCTGGGACTTGCTGATTGGGCCGGAGCTTCGGGAGCTGCGTGCTGGCCTGCGGTCCCCACCCCTGGTCATCCCGTTGCTGCTTCCACCTGCCTGCTGTGCTGTTGCCGTCCCTGACCCACCAGTCTGGCCCTCGGCAGGAGGATCCCCCCTTATGAGCCTGGTCCTGCTCAAGGTTTCTTCCCTCCTAAAGGGGAGTTTTTCCTTGCCACTGTTTGGCTTAAGGTTTTTCTCCCACTAGGGGAGTTTTTACCTGCCATTGTTTATGTAATAACTGCTCGGGGGTCATGTTCTGGGTATGGGTCTCTGTAAAGCGTCTAGAGACAACTCTGTTGTATTAGACGCTATATAAATAAAATTGAATTGAATTGAATTGAATTGAATTGAATGTGTGTTTTCAACAGCAGGGGACATAGTTACTGCCAAAAGATCCCAACTGCTGCCAGAAAATGTGGATATGCTAATATTCCTGAAGAAGAATATGTCCATCTCTTAGGCTCCTAATAATAATAAATAATGTTTCCCCCCTCGAACAAGAGACGTGATTCTCACATGAGATCTCGTGAGAATCATGCGTGAGTGGCTTCGCATGGAACTTTAACCATCTGTATCATATGCATTTTATCTCCCAGAGCACTCGAAGGAACGCAAAGTCTTATTTGAAAAAATGCGAAATAAGGGAAGTTTTAAACATAACTCGCGATTCTTCAAGGTGAAACGGGTCAATTGAAAGTAAAGAGAAAGCCAAAAGCTGCTGCTATGGCTGGAAATTTTGTGCACTGTATGCACTGCCTGGGTTTATATATCCGTAAGGAACTATGGAGACATGTGCGTCGATGTCCCTGTAGGCCAGACAACAATGATCCGGACAAACAGACTGGGAGAACCAGAGTCCTGGCTTTGGCTACAGCCCAGGAGACAGTGTTCAGCCAACAGTTCTCAAGTGGAATGTGAAAGATTTTGAGCTCCATGAAGGTGGATGAAATTGGCCTGACTGTGAGAAAAGACCTTTCCATTGTGCACTTTGCCCAGTTACTTTACAACAGACATGGGCCCGGTTTCCCAGATCAGTTAAGTAGCTCTTAACAGCGAAAGACTTCTTTCAAACCTTCTTTAGGAGCCTGTGAAAGAAAATCGCATTTCCCAGAGTTGCTCTTAGCTTAAGAATCTCTTTCATTAAGAAGGAAATTAAAGATGCTGCTGACCCAGTCTTTACAACCATCTTAGTGAACAAAGACTCACAGATCCAGCCGTGTCAGGCAAATCAATATCACACCAAGCAATGAGATATTAAAACAATGCACCCCGCACAAATTTTGATCTATTTTATACTTTAGATTTATATTGTTCAGCATTCATTGGTGACAGCAAAGGGAAAAAAAAAGAAAAATAAGGAATAACAAGTGTGTTCCTGTATATGCTTTATGCATTACCCACAAATAAAACGATCATCATGAATATCATTTATTTGATAATTTGGCTGCTATACAGCATGTTCTCGCTGCAAATCAACCGCGTCGCCATGCGCAAAGCTGTTTTTATGAACGCATTCGTGCATCAGCACTTCAGTCCCCTGGACGTGTTGTCGGACCGGGCTGTCCAGGCAGCCGTGACACCGATCCTCCTGCCGTGCCCGAGCCCGAGCCCACCTATATGTGTGATGACAGGGAATTAGTGCATTGAGGAGCAGCGCTGCGTGTCTCCACCAGTGTTGTGCTAGTTACTGAAAAATAGTAACTAGTTACCGTTACTAGTTACCTCATTAAAAAGTAACTCAGTAACTCAGTTACTTAGACCAAAAAGTAATGCGTTACTATGAAAAGTAACTTTTTAGTTACTTTAAATAAAAACATTATTTTAAATGCTCCTATTTCATGCCCCTCTAGCCTTCATTTTAGCAGGTACTGTATGGATTTGCATTGTGCATCGTGTTCTGCATTCTAAACAGTCTCTCCGCTTCTTCACTTCCTGTGTCAATAACGTTGGTTGCTTAGCAACAAGCCGAGAACGACCAATGAGCTTCAGCAGCAGCTGAAGAACAGGAGCCTTTGATGAATCGTTCATTACAGTCCTGAAATATAATAACCAATGGTAGCATGTCAGTTTATAAGAATCTTTTTGCCCAGAAGAAAAAAGAGCTAAGACAACGACCCATAACTATTTTCTTCTCTTGAAAAAACCCACCTGCACCGCGGGGTTTAGGAGAAAAAGACGCTACACAGTCGGGATGCAGCAGCTCAGAAGAGAAAACGTGCGAGGCGGGGCTGATCTCTGCAATTTGAAGCCCTCTATAATTGTAAAAAGAATTTCACTTATCGGGTTCTTTTTGGAACATAACCCCTGCGAAAAACCAGGGATTGCTGTAATTCCAAGTTGCGAAACTCGCCTTCTTTTGGCTCACCATGACCGTCATGTTTTTGAACGCATACACAGCCACTACGTTTCCTCCGGTCTCCGTGTGTGGGGAAAAAAAAGCTTCACTATAGCCAGAAATAACGGAGTAACGCACCGTTTGGTAGCGGTAATTGCGTGACTGAATTAAAAAAGTTATGTGTTAGAGTATTAGTTACCGCAAAACTAACGGCGTTACTGTAACCCGTTACTAAATAACGTTAGTCCCAACACTGGTCTCCACACCCGCTGTGTCTCCACACATCCGTAAATACAACGTTGATGGATGCAATAGTGAAAACGGTCAAGCAGCTAAAAAACTTCAGAGTATTTTTTTGAGGTGAAGGATTCTGTTTTACTAGTCAGGAGGATAAAATGTGGTCCTATATGCTGCATGATCGTTAAGTTAATTTCTCCTTTCGTCCATCTTTCACATTTAATGAAAACAATACATTTCCTCATTATTCTCTTACCAAGACTACTTCTTATTTAGTTGCAGTCTTGTTTTCATCATGAAAAAGGGTCATTGAAGTATATTTATCATCTTAGTTTTTCATTATAACACACATAACGCACAGGCAGCAGGGAATTAGTGCGTTAGGTAGCAGTGCTGCGTGTGAAAATGCGCTGATAGTGATCGGTGATCGATTTGCCTGGCATCGATTGATTTGGTTTGAAGCTGGGGCACACGCTACACAAGATCTGTGACATCGTTCACTGTCGAGCTCTGATGGCAGAGGATGACAGACTGGTTAAGTTGGCTGAAACATTCAGTAAACTGTATACCTCCAACTGGTGTGAGCTAGTTTCCCACAGTGCTATCAACACGCTGAGTAGTGCAAAGTATAGTAAACCAGCAACACTGCCCTTCACAGAGGACGTTCAGACACTACACCAGTACCTGCAGAAGTCTGCAGACTCTGCTCTTAGCAGCTTGAGGGAGGAAGCCACAACCAAGACCTATGCTGAACTTAGTAAAGTTGTTTTAGCTCAGATCATTCTATTTAATCGTAGACGTGCTGGAGAAGTGTCAAAAAGGCTTCTCAGAAGTTTTGAGGAACGAGACAGAACAAAGCTGCACCAAGATGTTGCCATGGCCCTGTCCAAGCTGGAGAAGCAGCTGTGCAGCTATTTCACCCGTGTGGAAATTGTTGGGAAGAGAGAGAGGAAGGTGGTAGTTCTTCTCACACCGTTTATGGTGGATGCCCTGTCACTATTGACAAGTAAAAGAAAGGAATGTGGAGTCCATGACGACAATGTTTTCCTGTTTGGAAGAACTCAAGGTCTGAGCCACTACAGAGGACAGGACTGCCTGCGGGTTTATGCAAGCCAGTGTGGAGCAAAGCACCCAGAGCTCCTTAGGTCCATCCATCTGAGCATGTCGCCACACTCTCTCAGATCCTGAATCTGAAAAACAATGAGCTTGACCAGGTTGCAGATTTCCTTGGACACGACATCCGTGTCCATAGGGACTTCTATAGGTTGCCAGTCCCAACCATGCCGTTGGCCAAGATTTCTAAACTACTGTTGTCCATGGAGAAAGGAGATCTTTCTGGCCTAGAGGGGAAGTCCCTGGATGAAATTGAGATTGAAGGTGAGTACAGATGTAGGATCATAGGATTCTGGTTTTTGCTCTTTTTTTTATTTTTATCTTTAACATGTGTACTGTACTGTGCATTGTTTTTTTTGTTTTTGCTAGGTGTGAAGTAATGCTAAGTGAGAATGCTCTCAAAAAGTACATTGCATTTTAATCAATTTACTTATCCAAAGTGAGCAAATGAAAGAAAATATAAATCTAAACAAGTTGAATATTTGGTGTGACCACACTTTTCCTATTAAAAAGCACCAGTTCTTCCAAGGACACTGATGTTGGGAACAATCTGGTTGCAGAATAGAGAATGAGGTCGAGGTCTTCAGCTAGTTCTGTCCCATCTTTGAGTCATCAGTCCAGTGTGCCTGCTGCTGTTTATCTACAGCCCTCTCTTCCAACCTGTCTAAAACATAGCTGAGTTTTGTCTTTAATGTATTAAGTCAATTACCACGAGTTTACTCAAGTAAGTGGTCGCAAGAATGGTAACCTATTAGGAAAGGTTTCTCATGTGACTTGAGTAGTCTTGAAATAAATCCTGATTTGCTCTTTAATTTTCAGCACAATTTTTCATTACATTTCCTATTATTATAGGGCAGCACGGTGGCTTAGTGGTTAGCACTGTTGCCTCACAGCAAGAAGGTCCCCGGTTCGACTCCCAGGCCCGGGAGGTCTTTCTGTGTGGAGTTTGCATGTTCTCCCCGTGCTTGCGTGGGTTCTCTCCGGGTACTCCGGCTTCCTCCCACAGTCCAAAAACATATATATTAGGTTAATTGATGATTCTAAATTGCCCGTACGTGTGGTTGTGAGCATGGTTTGTGTGTTTCTATGTGGCCCTGTGATGGACTGGTGACCTGTCCAGGGTGTAACCCCTGCCTCTCACCTGAAATGAGCTGGGATAGGCTCCAGCAGACCCCCGTGACCCTGCAAGGGATAAAGCGCGTATAGATAATGGATGGATGGACATTTCCTATTATCCAAATTCATATATCGTTCAAGACTGTCCCCACAAGTCGTTAAACCAGTAGGACCTCCAAGTCAAATGTTGACGGGTGTTTCTCTGGATGATTAGATCTTGTTTTTAATTTGCCAGGTCTCTTCAGTGGAGACATGTTCAGTTTTGAAACTGAACTCAAGCTCTCATCTGGTTTTGGAACTGAAATTGAATCTCCAATTTAATTCCACTCAGATAATGTTTATCTGCTCTTGTCTGATGAATCGCTTTGTCCAGATGAGATATCATTCAGTGACACTGAAGCTAAGGACAGTTGCAGTGATTAGCAGCACAGAGGCTAAAGGACTACAACTTGAAGACATGCACTGTCTGGGTCAGTCCTCAAGCTGTTCTGTCATGGAGCCATCCCAGAGCTCTGGGGACTGGGGTAAGTCATTTGTTTGTACTGGGTTTTCTCTCAGCATCTTGGGCAACACCTGCTGGTGACAGATTCTATAGACAACACAACTCTTCATAAGTCCTATTTTGTTTTCATCAGACCTGCTGTCTCAAGTGACATCCACAGCAGAAGAGACTATGCCTCAATTTGAAGGTATGACCAGTTTTAGGTATTTGGATAATGCTAAGATATGCAATGACCTCCATAAGAATTAAGCGATGTAAATGCTACCTTACAGCACAGGACAAACCTAAAGATGTGAACTTCAGGTCACACCAACAGGACCAATCCAGATACTTTCAGCTCATGGCCTCTCTGCTACTCTTTGCCTAAACCAGCTGGTGGTTTTATTTTCCACTTATAGAGATTGGAGTAGCAAATCTATTTTTGATTTTCCACTTTTTCCCATTCATTATGAGGAGACATGCCTCTGCAACATTACATGGACATCAGGGGGCAGTTCATCTTGATTGGCAGACTGGGATGGTGGTCCCCCTCTTTAAGAAAGGGGACCAGAGGGGAGGTCTATCCAGTGTTCCTGTCGAGGATGGTCTGATAAATGCAGTTTAGGATGAAGAGCCAACCACACCCTGCTGCAAAGTCTGCCTGAAGGCAGTATTTGTTAAAGACAGCAAGCCCAGCTCCTGAAGAACAACCCCACACCATAATCCCCCCTCCACCAAACTTTACACTTGGATCAATGCAGTCAGACAAGTACCGTTCTCCTGGAAACTACCAAACCCAGACTCTTCCATCAGATTACCAGATGGAGAAGTGTGGTGCTTCCCTCCAGAGAACATTCCTCCACTGCTCTAGAGTCCAGTGGTGGCTGCTTTACTCCACTGCATCTGGCTCTTTCCATTGTTCTTGGTGATGTCTGGATGGATGCAGCTGCTCCACCATGGAAACCCATTCATGAAGCTCTCTGCTCTGTTGTTAAGCTGATCTGAAGGACTCATGAAGTCTGGAGGTCTGTAGTGATCGACTCTGCAGAAAGTTGGTGACCTCTGACTACTATGAACTCAGCATCTGCTGATCCCACTCCGTCGGTTTACGTCTCCTACCAATTTGTGGCTGAAATGCTGTTGTTCCCAGTCTTTTCCACTCTGTTCTAATCCCACTGACAGCTGACTTGAATATTTAGGAACGAGTAAGTTTCACTACTGGACTTGTTGCACAGGTACCATCCTATCACAGTAACACGCTGGAATTCATTGAGCTCCTGAGAGCGACCCATTCTTTCACAAATGTTTGTAGGAACATCTGCATACCTAGGTGCTGATTTTATACACCATACAATATCATTTTTTTACTTTAACTGGCAATATGGTGTAGTTGTACCTTGGATCCAGAAGGATCAGAGTGGTTCTGGTCCTGGCTGTGGAACAGAAGTGCAGTCTAATAAACTTAACACTTTTCTTGCACCTGTCCTTGCAAGAAAGTGATGTTATAGAAAAACTACTAGTCACTGAAGATACGTATTAGCTGTTTCCAAGTACCTGATTCAGAACTAATTTATCACCAAATCATAGTGTGGTGGTAGTACTAACAAAGTGCATCATTTTATTTCCAGTTTCACAAGCTTTCCCTCTGAGAACCCAATCCACACCCTGTATTAGCCCTTTGCCTGCCACTCAAGAACCTTTGCTTCCTGTTAAAGGAACTTGAGGCAAGAATAAGAAATGAGACTCATTAGCGCTACGACGACCGTCAGGGTTACTGCAGCCAACAGCGAAGCCGGCACGGGAGAACGGGGAGAACGGGGAGAACGCACATGCAGCGTCATTTGACGTCACATCAGCAGGACAGCGCGGGAAATTCCGGTCCTGAATTTCCCGCGCTGTCCTGCGGATGTGACGTCAAATGACGCTGCATGCGCGTTCTCCCCGTTCTCCCGTGTGTGTGTCTGTGTCTGTGTGTATGCGTGTGTGTATGTATGTGTCTGTCTGTGTGTGTGTGTGTGTGTGTGTGTGTGTGTGTCTGTGTGTGTATGTGTCTGTGTGTATGTGTGTGTGTGTGTATGCGTGTGTGTATGTATGTGTCTGTCTGTGTGTGTGTCTGTGTGTGTATGTGTCTGTGTGTGTGTCTGTGTGTATGTCTGTGTGTTCTAACTTTTGGTATGGTTAAAAGGCCAGCACCGGAGGACCTCAGGGTCCGCGAGGGTCGATAGGGTAAAAGTAGTGCAGACAAATAAGAAGGCCCAAGACCATTAAGACACTTAAAAACTAGTAAAAGAACCTTAAAATCGATCCTGAAGCGCACGGGGAGCCAATGCAGCGATTTTAAAACAGGTGTAATGTGCTCCCGCCCTCTGGTCCTCGTCAGCACGCGTGCGGCTGAATTCTGTAATAATTGTAGATTGTACATGTTCTTTTTGGGAAGACCAGAGAGCAGGGCGTTACAATAATCTAAACGACATGAGATAAAAGCATGCATTAGCACCTCCGTACTAGCCTGAGAGAGAAACGGGCGGACTCTGGCTATGTTCTTAAGATGGTAAAAACCTATCTTTGTTATGTTTTTAATATGAGGAATAAAAGTGGGCTCAGAGTCAAAAATCACGCCCAGATTTTTAACTGATTTTGAGGGTTTAAAATCCTGTAACTTTGGTAAAAGTTTCTCTCTCTGGCCTTCGGGACCTATGAGTAAAACCTCTGTTTTGCCCTGGTTGAGCTGTAGGAAGTTTGCTGCCATCCATGACTTGATGTCTAAAATACAGTTAAAAAGGGCATCAATTGGCCCAGTGTGATCAGGAGACACGGCGATGTACAGTTGCGTATCGTCAGCGTAACTATGGAAGCTGATGCCGTGTCTCCTGATGACGTCCCCAAGGGGCAGCATGTACAGATTAAAAAGAGTTGGACCTAAAATTGACCCTTGGGGAACCCCACACCTTATCTTTCCTTCCTCAGGCAGCCATAAACAGGACCATGGCATCAGTAAGAGAAGGTGATTCACAAACGCCTCCTCACTTCAGCGTCTCCGGCAGAGCTCAAGCAGCTGTTTAGGGCGTCAAGCTGCACATAAGCCACGTCCAGGAGTTATCATCCCACAGTCAGTGCGTTCACACGGGAAGTTTAATTCCCCTTTAATTCAGAATTAAAATTAAATCCGATTTAAAATGAGTAAAAATGACCATGTAAACACCTAATTCTGGATAAAACTGGCCATTCCAAATTAAACTTAATTCCGAAGTAAGTGGCTGGTTTATTCCAATTTTAAATCCCAATAGAATAATTCCACGATCATGTTTACACTCATTCCTCTTTAAATTAATTCTGGTCTTTCTTTCTGCTCGTTCCCTCGCCCGTCTGTCTCCATGACCTTATATTCCACGCTGGGCTGGTTTTCCAAACAAAGTTTCAAGATGCAGCAGCAGTAAACGCTGGTCAAGAGCAGAGAACATTTATTTAATAAATAGAAATAATTAAAAGAACAGATGGAAACAGGAAACATTAAAATTGTGAGCTTTTCAAAGTTGTAGCGGCTAAGTTAGTTTTTCTTCCGGTAGTTTAACTTCCGGTCCCCCCCCTATCCAATCAGAACCTTCCCAACCCCCAGACCTGGAGAGGAATTGGAGAAAGACCATCAAACGTGTTTTCCATGTAAACCTCAATTCGGAATACTATTTCCATGTAAACTGGAAGGAAAATAGTTTAATTCGGAATGATTTAATTCGGAATAAGTAATTCCGAATTAAAAAACATCATGTAACCGTGGCCAGTGTACATTCTTACCAGCCCCGCTTCCAACTCCGATGACATTTAGATGGGGTTTTCCATCTCCAATGCTGAGGGACAAGCAGAGAAACAGAGAGTCTTCCGTGAGTAAAGATCTTGAAGATGAACAGCCTGCAAGCTGCAAAATGTGGGTCACATTCTGGGCCGTCAGATCTGCCTGACTCTAACGGAGGAACCCAGAAACACAGAGGCTTTGACTGGTTCTGCGGTGCGTTCTGTCATCATAACACCTTTTACAGCTTATTATTAACTTGTGAATCGTATCCCTACAGACTTTGCTCTGCTCTGTTCCTCAGATCTGTCCTTACATCAACACAGAGAGACCTGGGGTTGCCGTGATCTCACCATCGCACACACGCATTGTGGCTGGTTACTCTGTTATTCATGATGTACGTTACCACATTTTTCAACTAAATTTGCAATAATGCTTGCATATACAGGACTGTCTCAGAAAATTAGAATATTGTGATAAAGTCCTTTATTTTCTGTAATGCAAAAATGTCATACATTCTGGATTCATTACAAATCAACTGAAATATTGCAAGCCTTTTATTATTTTAATATTTCTGATCATGGCTTACAGCTTAAGAAAACTCAAATATCCTATCTCAAAAAAATTGAATATTCTGGGAATCTTAATCTTAAACTGTAAACCATAATCAGCAATATTAAAATAATAAAAGGCTTGCAATATTTCAGTTGATTTGTAATGAATCCAGAATGTATGACATTTTTGCTTTTTTTAAATTGCATAACAGAAAATAAGGAACTTTATCACAATATTCAAATTTTCTGAGACAGTCCTGTATTGTTTTAGGATTCCACTTCGTCCTTGAAAACCAAAACTATTGACAATTTTCAGCACTGCTGCAGTAAGTGGGACACGCTACATAATAGGTTACGTAACCTTTTGTGTGTGTGACTCATAACTTCCTTCATATTATTTTTTTAACTCCCGTTTCTTTTCTTAACAGGATCAGTACTTTTCTATGTGGAAGATTCATTTTCAAGCTGAAGTTTTGTTGCAAATATAAAATACAAAAAAACATGCAGTGACAAAAATGTTTTGTAATACGTTGATATATTTCTATTGACACTGAATCCTGGACCTGTAACTTCTAATGAGGACGTTCAACCTGGAGGACACTGCTGGTGGACAACGATGCTGCTTTAACCTTAACCAAGTTTAGTCCTCAGATATCCTCATACTGAATACAGAATGAAACAATTGCTAATTTGACAAAACACTACTCTTAAAGTCTCAGTTTCAGCTGTGTTGTAAATATGTTCATGTTTTACCCTTCCAGGTCATGAGTTAATAGAGGGTTTGCATTGATGTCACTTCCCCACTGGACCAGCCCCCTTACTGCACTGAGTGGTAAAACATCAGCAAAAACAGCTGCAACTAGTGGAGAAGACGGGATAACAGCTATTTATCAGCTTAAATTAGCGTCAGTTGGACTTGACAGTGACCCGTACAGTTACCCCAAGAACCAGTGGTCCATGGACATTAATATTTGGTACAGTTACCAAGAACCAGTGGTCCATGGACATTAATATTTGGTACAGTTACCAAGAACCAGTGGTCCATGGACATTAATATTTGGTACAGTTACCAAGAACCAGTGGTCCATGGACATTAATATTTGGTACAGTTACCCCAAGAACCAGTGGTCCATGGACATTAATATTTGGTACAGTTACCAAGAACCAGTGGTCCATGGACATTAATATTTGGTACAGTTAACAATAACCAGTGGTCCATGGACATTAATATTTGGTACAGTTACCAAGAACCAGTGGTCCATGGACATTAATATTTGGTACAGTTACCAAGAACCAGTGGTCCATGGACATTAATATTTGGTACAGTTACCCCAAGAACCAGTGGTCCATGGACATTAATATTTGGTACAGTTACCCCAAGAACCAGTGGTCCATGGACATTAATATTTGGTACAGTTACCAAGAACCAGTGGTCCATGGACATTAATATTTGGTACAGTTACCAAGAACCAGTGGTCCATGGACATTAATATTTGGTACAGTTACCAAGAACCAGTGGTCCATGGACATTAATATTTGCTACAGTTAACAAGAACCAGTGGTCCATGGACATTAATATTTGGTACAGTTACCAAGAACCAGTGGTCCATGGACATTAATATTTGGTACAGTTACCAAGAACCAGTGGTCCATGGACATTAATATTTGGTACAGTTACCAAGAACCAGTGGTCCATGGACATTAATATTTGCTACAGTTAACAAGAACCAGTGGTCCATGGACATTAATATTTGCTACAGTTAACAATAACCAGTGGTCCATGGACATTAAAGAGCATATTGCAGGTTAGGGTTTTTTCAAAAATTATACCTGACCTTATGTGAAAATGACTATGTGAGAAGATAATGTAGGATTTCATATGTTTTACAAGACATAAGGGCACGTATTCAGAGGAAAAAGTGGCTGATTTTAGCAAAGCTCCTAAAAACGCTTTTTTTTTCGAACACCGCATCATATGACGCAGCATCAAAGGAGACGTCTCCACAGCTCTGCCCCATCTAACTGCGCAGACCCCGTACACACGTAGCCGAGTATCTGCTAAACCCAAGATATTTTCCTATGTTTGGACCTGTCATGCACATGAAAACGCAAATAAACAAATGTTTAAAAAAACTCTGGGCAAAGTGAAGATTTTTGAAAACTCTGTTTATGTAGATGCGTGTAGACAGAGACAACCGGAGTTTTGCGTTTTCGAACGTCACATTATGCTCCAAAACAACAACAAATCTGCTCTGACGTCTAACGTGCGACCTTTGTTTACTACAGAACTACAGATGATCCACCATCTGTTCTCCAAGCTATTTATTAAATAAATGGTCTCTGCTCTTGTTCACCGTTTACTGCGTTACACCGACGCAGAGCCTACGCCGTAGGGTACGCGGTGACGCGCAGCCCTACGGCGTACCCTACGGCGTAGGGCTGCGTCGATTAACGCGGCAACTCCGTGGTGGGACACGGGGGGACTCGGGCTCGTTACCGAGAAGGAAGCTGCGCCGCGGAGGCGGCCCGAAGAACAGGTTTGGAATGCTTATGAATGTGGTCGAAAACGCAGATCTTCGGTTATGTGTGGAAGGTTTTTTTTTTAACAACGATGTAATGTGGATACAAATTATTTTATAAACGAAGGGGGGGAAATATTCGGTTTTAAAAATACCCGGCTATTTCGGATGCATTTAATCAGAAAAAAGAGAAGATAATAAGCTTGTTTTCTGTTTAGAAAGTACAAACGTAGACAGATTACAAGTACTCACCCATCTTTTAGGAGTTATTTTCTGAGTTTCTTTCAGGAGCGCAGGGTGAATAAAGGCTGATTTATGGTTCCGCGTAAAATCGACGGCGTAGCCTACGGCGTAGCCTACGGCGTAGTTTACGCAGCGCACACACGGCGTGCGCCGCGTAACCTACGCCGTAGAGTCTGCGTTGGTGTAACGCGGACCCATAAATCAGCCTTTTAAAAAGCGAGTTTCAGTCAATCTTCTGTCAATCAGAAGAACGTGGGGGCCCTAACGGGTTCGTAATTATAAGGCTGTGGCCCGTCATATTGGTGTGAATACACATTCACAACCTCTTCAGTGTCACAACTAACATTAAGATCCATTATTTTTCCTATTGTTGAATTCACCGCACTCCCTGCTGCTACGCCACTTCCGGTTCAGCTTTTTCAGATGCGGAAGTAAAATACTCTCACAAAAACCACTCTGGAAGTCACTGTAGTATATATTTATGCGTATTTCAATGAAAATTCAGTTCCTACATTATTTTCCTACACATTGATTCACAGGTGTCTCCAACCTGCAATATGCCCTTTAATATTTGGTACAGTTACCAAGAACCAGTGGTCCATGGACATTAATATTTGGTACAGTTACCAAGAACCAGTGGTCCATGGACATTAATATTTGGTACAGTTACCAAGAACCAGTGGTCCATGGACATTAATATTTGGTACAGTTACCAAGAACCAGTGGTCCATGGACATTAATATTTGGTACAGTTACCAAGAACCAGTGGTCCATGGACATTAATATTTGGTACAGTTACCAAGAACCAGTGGTCCATGGACATTAATATTTGGTACAGTTACCAAGAACCAGTGGTCCATGTACATTAATATTTGGCCACCAATCCAGTTTCCTGATATTTATATTTACTTAATTTCTACGCCGGGGAAATACACGAAGCAAAGCTTGAAGGCTTACAAAAGTCTTGACGCTTGGTCCAACTTCAAGGCAGGATTTATTGTAGAAATTATAGTGATGAGGACACCGAACTTTATGATTTGACCGTTAGAATCAGAATCAGATTTTATAGGCCAAGTTTGAACATTGCCCAGTTATTTTGCTCACTGTACCCAGATTCAAAAAAATAGCAAACAGTAAATAAACAAGTGTAGCACTTATTAACATATATACAATTAAAAAAACGGAAAGGTGCAGCAGAATGAGGTAGGCTCTAAATAACATACAATTTTTAAAAGTGAAAGGTGCAACACGTGCAGCAGAATGAGGCAGACACGAATATTGTTGGAAGGTGCATTGTTACAGCATGTGGTAGTGTTATTAAATTACTGTTATTATTAGGGCCCGAGCACTTACAGTGCGAAGGCCCTATTGTATCTGTGGGACATGTTTTTATTTTTCTCATTTTTCTTCCGACAAAATGAGGGCCTAAACGTGTCCCAAAAGTCACCAAATTTTGCACGCAAGCCAGGCCTGGCGAAAAATTTGATATTTCATGGTTTGCATTAATGGGCGTGGCAAAATGGCTCAACAGCGCCCCCTAGAAAACTTTGTGCCTCAAGCCCCACAATACGGTTTGACGTACATGCACGAAAATCGCTACACACCTGTATCATGTCGCAACTTAAAGAAAAGTCTCTTGGTGCCATGGCCGAAACCCAACAGGAAGTCGGCCATTTTGAACATTTTGAATTAATCGCGTAATTTTGGCGCAATTTATGCCATTCTTTCGGCAGTTAATACGGCCCGAACCGTAACGTGCACCCAGGTGTGTTATACATCAAAATGTGCGTCATCATGCAACAACGCGCATTACTTTTCTCTTTCAAAAGCGTTACCGTGGTGACGATAAGACGCCAAAAAGCGCGCCCCCCCTTCATCTGGTTGGTCCATATTTGATATGTCCTACTTTCTGCCATAACTTTTGAATGGTGTGACATAAAGACTTGTGGGTGGTGTCATCGGACTCGGTATTGAGTACTTGACCTTCATTGGCATGAATTAGCCCCGCCCCTTCTTCTGATTGTTCGGTATTTGATAGATCCTATTTTCTGCAATAACTTTTGAATGTTATGACATACAGACTTGTGGGGGGTGTCATCAGACTTAGTTTTGACTCCTTCACCTTAATTGGTGCAAATTAGTCCCGCCCCTTCTTCTGATTGGTCGATATGTGATAGTTCCTTTTTTCTGCCATAACTTTTGAATGGTTTCAGCTTTAATTGGTATTGCACGGTGATTGATTTCTCTGAGACTGTTAATTGTGGGAGTTCATCAGAGCAACAGCTCAGGGGAAGAAACTGTCCTTGTGTCTGGAGGTTTTGGCGTACAGAGCTCAGTAGCGCCGTCCAGAGGGGAGGAGTTGGAACTGACTGTGTCCTGGGTGTGAGGGGTCTGGTCCTGGTCCTGGACCTGGTCCTGGTCCTGGTCCTGGTCCTGGGTGTGAGGGGTCTGGTCCTGGTCCTGGTCCTGGGTGTGAGGGGTCTGCAGAGATGCTACCTGCCTGTTTCCTGGTCCTGGACCAGTACAGGTCCTGGATAGATGGAGGTTAGTCCCAGTTCTCCTCTCTGGAGACCTGATTGTCCGTTGCAGTCTGTTCTGTCCAGTTTGGTGGCTGATCTGAACCAGACAGTGATGGACCTGGACCTGGTCCTGGTCCTGGTCCAGTCCAGTTTGGTGGCTGATCTGAACCAGACAGTGATGGAAGTGCAGAGAACAGACTGGATGATGGTAGTGTAAAAGGTGTTCAGCATCTGCTGTGGAGGTTAAACTTCCTGAGCTGACGCAGGAAGTACAACCTCTGCTGAGCTTCTTCCTGACAGAGTAGATGTGGGTGGAACCACTTCAGGACCACTTCAGGACCACTTCAGGTCCACTTCAGGTCCACTTCAGGTCCACTTCAGGACCACTTCAGGTCCACTTCAGGTCCACTTCAGGTCCACTTCAGGTCCACTTCAGGTCCACTTCAGGACCACTTCAGGTCCACTTCAGGTCCACTTCAGGACCACTTCAGGTCCACTTCAGGACCACTTCAGGTCCACTTCAGGTCCACTTCAGGTCCACTTCAGGACCACTTCAGGACCACTTCAGGACCACTTCAGGACCACTTCAGGTCCACTTCAGGTCCACTTCAGGACCACTTCAGGACCACTTCAGGTCCACTTCAGGTCCAGGTCCACTTCAGGTCCACTTCAGGTCCACTTCAGGACCACTTCAGGTCCACTTCAGGTCCAGGTCCACTTCAGGTCCACTTCAGGTCCACTTCAGGACCACTTCAGGTCCACTTCAGGACCACTTCAGGTCCACTTCAGGTCCACTTCAGGTCCAGGTCCACTTCAGGACCACTTCAGGTCCACTTCAGGACCACTTCAGGTCCACTTCAGGACCACTTCAGGACCACTTCAGGTCCACTTCAGGACCACTTCAGGTCCACTTCAGGACCACTTCAGGTCCACTTCAGGACCACTTCAGGTCCAGGTCCACTTCAGGTCCACTTCAGGTCCACTTCAGGACCACTTCAGGACCACTTCAGGTCCAGGTCCACTTCAGGTCCACTTCAGGTCCACTTCAGGACCACTTCAGGACCACTTCAGGTCCACTTCAGGTCCACTTCAGGTCCACTTCAGGTCCACTTCAGGACCAGGACCACTTCAGGTCCACTTCAGGACCACTTCAGGACCACTTCAGGACCACTTGAGGTCCACTTCAGGACCAGGACCACTTCAGGTCCACTTCAGGACCACTTCAGGACCACTTCAGGACCACTTCAGGACCACTTGAGGTCCACTTCAGGACCAGGACCACTTCAGGTCCACTTCAGGACCACTTCAGGACCACTTCAGGACCACTTGAGGTCCACTTCAGGACCAGGACCACTTCAGGTCCACTTCAGGTCCACTTCAGGACCACTTCAGGACCACTTCAGGACCACTTGAGGTCCACTTCAGGTCCAGGTCCACTTCAGGTCCACTTCAGGTCCACTTCAGGACCACTTCAGGACCACTTCAGGTCCACTTCAGGTCCACTTCAGGTCCACTTCAGGACCACTTCAGGTCCACTTCAGGTCCACTTCAGGACCAGGACCACTTCAGGTCCACTTCAGGACCACTTCAGGACCACTTCAGGACCACTTCAGGTCCAGGTCCACTTCAGGACCACTTCAGGTCCACTTCAGGTCCACTTCAGGTCCACTTCAGGTCCACTTCAGGTCCACTTCAGGACCACTTCAGGACCACTTCAGGACCACTTCAGGACCCGGGAGGTTGTGGATCCAGGAACCTGAAGGAGTCTGTGGTGGATCCAGGAACCTGAAGGAGTCTGTGGTGGATCCAGGAACCTGAAGGAGTCTGTGGAGGAGACGGTGCTGTTGAGGATGGTGAGGGGGGGGGGGTGGCGGTGGGTTTTTCCTGAGGTCCACTGTCATCTCCACAGTCTTGAGCGGGTTCAGCGCCAGGTGGTTCTGACTGCACCAGTGGACCCAGCCACCCAAAAAGCAAGAAATCGGAGTCATCGTTTTACAGACTGCCAAAAAATCAGCTTAAGAGAGACAAATGGATCGCTGCAATTCACAGAAACAACTGGATTCCAGGCACCTAAACGTGGATTTGCGGTTCCTATTTTGTATCAGGTAATGTTGGATTTTTGGGTAGCTAACGTTAAACGGTCAAATCATAAAGTTCGGTGTCCTCATCACTTTAATTTCACCAACAAATCCTGCCTTGAAGTCGGACCAAGCTTGCGTCAAGACTATTGTAAGCCTTCATGCTTTGCTTCGTGTATTTCCCCGGCGTAGAAATTAAGTACATATAAATATCAGGAAACTGGATTGGTGTCCAAATATTAATGTCCATGGACCACTGGTTCTTGGTAACTGTACCAAATATTAATGTCCATGGACCACTGGTTCTTGGTAACTGTACCAAATATTAATGTCCATGGACCACTGGTTCTTGGTAACTGTACCAAATATTAATGTCCATGGACCACTGGTTCTTGGTAACTGTACCAAATATTAATGTCCATGGACCACTGGTTCTTGGTAACTGTACCAAATATTAATGTCCATGGACCACTGGTTCTTGGTAACTGTACCAAATATTAATGTCCATGGACCACTGGTTCTTGGTAACTGTACCAAATATTAATGTCCATGGACCACTGGTTCTTGGGGTAACTGTACCAAATATTAATGTCCATGGACCACTGGTTCTTGGTAACTGTACCAGATATTAATGTCCATGGACCACTGGTTCTTGGTAACTGTACCAAATATTAATGTCCATGGACCACTGGTTCTTGGTAACTGTACCAAACATTAATGTCCATGGACCACTGGTTCTTGGTAACTGTACCAAATATTAATGTCCATGGACCACTGGTTCTTGGTAACTGTACCAAATATTAATGTCCATGGACCACTGGTTCTTGGTAACTGTACCAAATATTAATGTCCATGGACCACTGGTTCTTGGTAACTGTACCAAATATTAATGTCCATGGACCACTGGTTCTTGGGGTAACTGTACCAAATATTAATGTCCATGGACCACTGGTTCTTGGTAACTGTACCAAATATTAATGTCCATGGACCACTGGTTCTTGGTAACTGTACCAAACATTAATGTCCATGGACCACTGGTTCTTGGTAAGTGTACCAAATATTAATGTCCATGGACCACTGGTTCTTGGTAACTGTACCAAATATTAATGTCCATGGACCACTGGTTCTTGGTAACTGTACCAAATATTAATGTCCATGGACCACTGGTTCTTGGTAACTGTACCAAATATTAATGTCCATGGACCACTGGTTCTTGGTAACTGTACCAAATATTAATGTCCATGGACCACTGGTTCTTGGGGTAACTGTACCAAATATTAATGTCCATGGACCACTGGTTCTTGGTAACTGTACGGGTCACTGTCAAGTCCAACTGCCTTTAATTTAAGCCGATAATCAGCTGTTATCCCGTCTTCTCCACTAGTTGCAGCTGGGGTCCAGTGGGGAAGTGACGTCAATGCAGACCCTCTATATTGACCTTAACCCGAATTTTGACTGCATGTAAACGTAGTCATGGATGAAACCCAGACTTTGCCCTGCATCTCTGAGGTATCTTTTTAACCAAAGCATGTCACATAATTCAATAAAGATCTTTAGATTTATGTCAACCTTTGAAAAGAGAGCCCACTTCTCCTGCAGGGCTGCAGGGCTGCAGGGCTTTATTACTTGCATATAAAGCCCAAAACGGCTTAGCTCTGCATTATTTGCAAGACCTGACTTGATAGTGCCTTATGTTCCTGGTAGAGCTCTCCGTTCTCAGAGTGCAGGTTTACTCGTAGTTCCTAGAGTATCCAAATGTAGATTTGGAAGGTGGGCGTTCTGCTATCAGGCACCACTACTATGGAACCAACTTCCAATCTGGGTTAAGGAGGCTGACACCACCTCCACCTTTAAAACTAAACTTAAAACCTTTCTGTTTAGTAAAGCCTATAGTTAGTGTTTAGTAAACCTCTAGCTGGTGTTGGTAAATCTCTAGGTAGTGTAAACTCTAGTGTGTTAGAGTCAGTAGTCATAGTTGCAGCTATAGGACAAGACTATAATAGTTAGTCTCAAATATAGCTTTGCTGCAGGGCTGCAGGGCCACAGGGCCACATGGCCGCATGGCCGCAGGGCTGCGTTACCTGGCCAGTATGTCCGGCAGCGTGGTGTGGATGAAGTCCTGCATGCACCGGTGTTCAGACGAGCGCTGCAGGAACAGCTGGAAGGCCCTCTGGTACCTGTCATCATCACGAACCAGACTCTCCAGGCCGGAGGACATGCTTCCCGACCTGGATCACGGGGAAAGAAGGTGTACTTTAGACCTGCCGTAAAAACACGGCTTTATTCAGGCTACAGCGCGTTTCCCGGCTTATAACATTGTAAACGTGAGGGTTGGATGGGTGGTATTTAGACACTCTTCATGAGGGAAAACAGCAGACGTTAGAGAGTCAGTTTTCCAGCAGAACTTTTACTGAAGCTCTCAGCATCAGAAATCACCATGACAACAACAACTTCCTTCTTTCTGACCCCATGTGACTAAACCAACCAATCAGGAGCCAGGAATGACCTAGATCGAGGCAAACGTAACAGAATAAACACATTCAAGAGTGTTTTAACTGTTGTGCTGGTATAAACATCTGAATCTGTAAATATGCACAAATGCATAACTAATTAAATACATAAACATTGTAAATATATTTTCTTGCTAAATTAACTTCACTTTTAAATCTTACATCACAGTAAAAGTATCGTAACGTCTCAACAAACTCACCGAGATGTTCCCAGCTTAGAGTTGTTTAATAAATAACTCCACAGGTCACTGTGGGCCGTAACCAGCGGCAACCAACTACCCCTCACTCAGTTACTCCTCTTATCTCTTTTCGTCCCTGACAGCAACCACGAACCGCCCGTAATTTACCCATCACCATGGTAACTAGGGTTGCCAACTGTCGTCCCATATTTATTAACTAAAGTATGTCCCGTATTGAGCTGAAAAGGGATGCACTTTGTCCCGTTTTACTGTGAGAATCAGAAAATAGTCATAAAATGCCAATGGAAAATGGCATTGAGCTGTTGAGTTCATGAGTTATTGTTTCCTGTTTTACTACAACTGTAGCTACAGTCATGGCCTTTGAGGCACAAATGTGTTTAAAAGTTTTCTACAGACTTTCTGTTTGCACTTTTGTTATTGCACTAAAAATGTGCACTATTACAGAATGGATGTTCTGCTTTCTTTCTATTGTTTTATATCAATTTATACAATTTTAAGTTAAGAAGGAGAGGTTTCTGTTCAAGAAAGATAATTATTTTATTCAGTTAATTTTGTTATTTTGTATTAAAGTGAATTGCTGGATAATAATTTGTTTTCCAGATGTTCATGGCATTGAAAAATAGGCAACTAATTCAATTCAGGTTTGAGTCAAATAGTTAAAAAATTGTTTCACTCACAAAAAAAGGGGCTAAAAAAATTCACCACGCCAGGAAGGGTGAAGGCTTGGGTTGGTGTATTTATTTTATATGAAAAAACTAAATGCTTTGGTTAGAATATGGTGTAAAAGTTCATTTATTTCAATAATTCAACTTAAAAGGTGAAACTAATATATTAAATAGTCTCATTACATGCAAAGCAAGATATTATAAGCCTTTATTTGTTATAATTTTGATGATTGAATTGTTTATTGATTTTATACAATATTCTATTTGAGATTTTTTATTTGGGGGTTTCATGAACTCTGAGCCACAATCATCAAAATTATAACAAATAAAGTCTTGAAGTATCTTGAAGTCACTTTTCATGTAGTGGGAAATAATTGTTTCACCTTTAGTTGAATTTACTGAAACGAATGGTTTTGCAATATATTCAAATTTTCCATATATAATAAATAAATAAATAAGAGCATAATAAATGTCCCGTATCAAACCATATCAAGCTCAGGGGACGTTTCAGGTATGAAGAACTGTGCAACGGATGTTTCTGTCTTTAATATATCCTGTCCTTTATTTTGTTCATTATTGTTAGTTCGTTGTTAGTTCTTTTAATTCCCAATTCCGTAATAATTCCCCTTTTTCCAGGGACGGGTGGCGACCCTGCCTGCAGATGAGGTGGCCTGCATTTATTTTTCAGGGTGTTGGCTAAAAACTGAATTATGGTTCTGCGTTAAATCGACGGCGTAGCCTACCGTACCGTGCGCGTCGCCGCGTACCCTATGCCGTACGCTCTGCGTTGGTGTAACGCGGAACCATAAATCAGCCTTAGTGGTAACGCTAGCCCCTGAGGCGTTCACGGACACCTGGACAACACAACACTTACTAAACTGAACAGAACTGAACAGTAGAGAACAAAACAGATAAACATTCCACATTACATTTCGTTACAGTATTAAGCATCCGAGCTTTATCCTATCTAACGTCCGTGACTTGAACCGACACGAAATGGACTTCAGTGGGGCGACCGACGGCGGGTATCCTGTTTTCAGAGACGTGTCCGCGGCGGCCAAGGCCGATTTATGGTTCCGCGTTACACCGACGCAGAGCCTACGGCGTAGGGTACGCAGCGACACTCACCGTACGGTGTGCGTCGCCGCGTACCCTACGCCATCCAATTTAACGCAGAACCATAATTCAGCCTTCACCAAGCAACTTCGATCATTTACGGCGGCGGCAACATTTACAGGAGAAAATAAAAATGATTACTTACATGTCTCTCGCGGATATGCGTGGGGAGAGTGAAAGCCCTCCCACCAGTTAACCAGCTTCCCTTTTACGAGACGAACGAGACAGAAAATCAGTCCAGTAAACACGCGCACGCCCCCCAGGTCCGTGTGAAATGTGGAATGGGCTCCAAGAAGATGTGGTTAACCGTTTCAGGTGCGAGTGTTTGCGTTCTCACGGCAGCTCTCAAAGCCCCTGGACAGATGGGGACAGATGTGGACAGATGTAGACAGATGTGCACAGATGTGTACCAGGGGAAAACTCTCCAGTTTTATGCTTCTGCTGTTGAGTGACATGTGGATGGTAAATCCCGATGATTTGAAGGCATCTTTCCGGAGTGGGCTGGTAACATGGGCAGCAGCTTTATCCATGAAGATTCCCACAGAGAGAACATTTACTTTATCGGCCCTTTCAATTTCCACAACACAAATAACCCAAAATAAACGTGTAAATAAAAAAAATAAAAAAAAATAAATATATATATATATATATATATATATATATATATATATATATATATATATATATATATATATATACACACACACAGGACTGTCTCAGAAAATAGGATCTAAATGTCCTTCAGAGTCCACCAGATCGCAGTCTAACACAATGTTTTTGAGGGGAGACACATTGTGGATGGAAACCTGAAGAATCAGCAGAAACCATGTGATGTTGTCGTGTCAATAAGAGCCCAGATCTCAAAACAATATTTCCAGATTCTTGTTAAATCTGTTCCGGAAAGAATTAAATTAGTTCTAATGGCAAAAGCGGGCATGCAAGGTTTATTAATGAAGTGGCTGTGAGTGTATGTTGTCAGCTTATTTTTCAGGCTGGTGTGGTGAGGACCCAGATGCAGGAGAGAGAAGGAGGCCGGAGGCAGGAGTTCTCAAAAAACAAGGATTTATTCCAAAGAAGGCAAAATCAAAGCGCTGCTTGGCAGGATCAAGAAACTAACAGGAACAGGGATAAAAAAACTAGAAAACGTGGCAGGAAACATGGAGGGCAAACCAGTACGGACCGACAGGGAACAAGGGAATGACAAGACCAGATATACTCAGGGGATAACGAGACACGACGAGACACAGGTGGAGACAATCAGGGCAGATGGGACACAGGCGGGGCAAAACAGAAACTGAAAGACTGGGGGAGGGAAGTGTCAAACCCTGACAACTGTATTCTGAATCACAGAAAATATCAGATGAATAAAATCATTTTTGATACATCTCAAGTTCCAACAAACCTTTGCACCTTCTCATAACAGTTCATTGACCTCACAAAGAGAACTATGGTGGTCATATCAAAAAAAGACACTTACCAGTACAGGCAACGTCCAGCTGGGGCAGGGGTTTTCTTTGGTTTTGCACGTATTTAATCGTGAATCATTGGATAAAAAGGAGTTCTGACCTGGGGCTAAATGGAAGGTTAAGGCATCACCAAATATATTCAAGTACATTTTGAGTTATCTGCAGTTCAAATAGGTTGAGTGGAATTTAGCAGATGACTTCAAAGCTGATCCTTCAGGATAGATTCTGAACATGAATAAATTAGATATCGAATTCAGCAAACTGAATATTTTTGTTATATGCTCTGTATGTTTTCAACATGTACTCATTCTTAGTACTGCAGCTTTAACAAAACAGGCAGCATCTTAGAGATTTGCACAGGAAACTGACTGGCAATTGCCACCTTTATATGTAATAACATGTGCACGGTTGCACACCTGTTACTAAACCTTTGGCGTGGAGAGCAGTTATCGATTTCCTAAAAGGGGATTACCGTATTTTCTGGACTATAAGCCGCTACTTTCTTCATAGGTTTTCAACCGTGCAGCTTATACAAAGGTTCTATTCTGTGGATTTTTCTTCCACCGCTAGGGGGCGCTCTAACCGGAATTAGAATCAAAACTAAGACAAAATAAAGGCAAAGAAGAATACGCTACTTCTTCTTTAGCAGATAGAAGTAGAAGCAGATTTCAAACAGATAAATAGATAAATAAATACCGGTTATTTCTTGGTTCTGTCCTGTTAATCAGCAAAGTTGCTGCCGTGTTAAAAGACACTGTTAGGAAAGGATCTATTTAGATACAAACATGTACATCATTTACAGTTCAAAATCCTTCTGTAGATGTAGTAAATATCTAATCTAACAACATAAATATCTGCGGCTTGCATATCTTTTTTTTTAAATAGAGCGAATGCGGCTTGTATGCAGGTGCAGCTTATAGTCCAGAAAATACGGTACTCCTGAGAGGACCCAAAATTATTTGACAGAGGATCCTGGATGCCATTCATTTGCAGCAAGCAGCACAAATATGAGTCATTGTGGTTTGTTGCAATATGAAGTGATACAGCACATCCTGGGCCACGCAGGAGTCTGCTGGAGCTGGGCGGGTTCAGCTTCAGTCTCAACACCTTCACCTGAGAGAGTTATTGTTCATGGTTTTATATTATTCTATACAACAGCTTTCATCGTAGTCATTCCCATAGTATTTACAATCCACAAGCTTGTCATCATTATTGTGTGACAGCAGTGCATAGACCACATTTACATGTAGTCAATAACCCTATTCTAACCGGAATATTAGCAATAACCCGGTTGCGGACGGCCATGTCAACACCAATAACCCCTTTGAATAACCCGAATTTGCTCATATTCCGGTTTTTAAAAACCCCAAAATGACCCCTGGTTTCCTCCTTTTCTAACCCGAATATTTGGTTGTGTAAACGCCAAACGCAGGGGTCGGCAACCCGCATGCGGCTCTGTAGCGCCGCCCTAGTGGCTCCTGGAGCTTTTTCAAAACTGTTTGAAAATGGAAATAGATGGGGGAGGGAAATATATTTTTTGTTTTAATGTGGTTTCTGTAGGAGGACAAACATGACACAAACATTCTTAATGTTTTCCAATGCTGTAAAAATGTGTAGAATAAATATTACATTTCAACATTTCTGTTTACGAAGATTTACGTCAGAGCCTGCGACACACACCAGCAGGGGGCGCTAGGCAGGAGGCTGTTGGAAACAAACCGGCCAAAGGGATTGTTTCCAAAGGGAAAAAGAGAAAAATAACTGAGGAGAAAAGAGGATTCAACGTTTCTTGGACCGAATCATTTGCATTCATTGCCTGAATGTTAATAATATAACTAATATGGATACATACATCACGTGTTGCCTTCATTCTAAGGCTTATACAAGACTTTACATTTTTTGCGGCTCCAGACCTATTTGTTTTTTGTTTTTTTGTTCCAATATGGCTCTTTCAACATTTTGGGTTGCCGACCCCCAGCCTAACGGGATATCCCCATCAAAAGGAACAGCAATTTGTTTTCTGCACATTATCTTTTTGCACGAATCCTGGTCTTTTGAGTCCAGGAAGTTCTTATAAACATGGCGAAACGCAAGACCAGGAAAAGACTAATCACTTCATAAAAGTAATGAAAGATATGAACAGTTCTGCATTTGTAGACGGTAGAAAGTACCGGGATAGTGAGATTTACAAAAAGGTGAGCGAAAAGCTGCATGAAGCAGGATTTGTAGGAACGCCAGACCAGATCAAGCTCCGCTGGAAGACGCTGGAAAAGGCGTCAGTACCAGCACCAAAGCGCAAAAGAGGGCGACTTCTACCCTACCCTACGGCGTAGGTTTAACGCAGAACCATAATTCAGTCTTAACTCAGTGTGATACTTGGCAGTGAGTTATAAACAAGACACTTCCAGTACTTTTATTGCTTCATCTGAAGAGGATCCGATCTACTTCTGGTCCTTCTATATTGATGTTATTTTATACAAAATGTATGACATATTATTTATAATTATATATAATGGCAGTCTTAGAACTATGCAGATGTTGCTCTACCTACCTGTACTCACTAATATACGGAGAACATGATGTGATCCTCCATCTGTGTGTAAACTCAGAGGGAACGGTGTTTGGTGCTTGAGGTATTTTGTTCTTCATCAAAGAGGATTCATGGATTCAACTGATTACTGTTTATTAGAAGGACAAAGCAGTCTCACTGCAAATGTGTCCTAGCTTAAACACACTGTCTACCAACGTCTACCAATGTGGCATTGGGAAAACTCCAAGATAATACAAATCCTGAACTTTTTGGACTCCAGCAGTGTTGGATACCCATGTCTTATATAGGGTTATCATGCCTGATCAAAAAAGGTTAAAGTTACAACATTTTCAAGGTGTTAAGATTGTTAAATGCTGACACTAACAATGAGGTTGACAAGTAAAAGTATGTTAACCCTTTGGAATTCATTATTTTCTGTATTAACTTTGATCCGATATTAATCTACAAAATAATAAACTAAGAAAAATGCTTTTGAGCTGATGACAAGAACTAATCTTGCGTCTGTATTCGTAACGCTGATTGCACTGAGGGGGAAAAGTTTGTGAGCAGGTTTAAAGCTACTTTAATTGATAAAAGACACTGAAACACTTAGTTATTTGCTCATTCCAGTAATCTGCTGATGAGAAACTGCAAAAAGAAGATGTCATCATGTCATCTTCTCCCGCTTTATCCGTTACCGGGTCGCGGGGGCAGCAGCCTCAGCAGGGATGCCCAGACTTCCCTCACCCCAGACACCTCCTCCAGCTCTTCCGGGGGGAGTCCGAGGCGTTCCCAGGCCAGCCGAGAGACATAGTCTCTCCAGCGTGTCCTGGGTCTTCCCCGGGGTCTCCTCCCGGTGGGACATGCCTGGAACACCTCCCTAGGGAGGCGTCCAGGAGGCATCCGGTACAGATGCCCAAGCCACCTCAGCTGACTCCTCTCAATGTGGAGGAGTAGCGGCTCGACTCCGAGCTCCTCCCGGGTGACCGAACTCCTCACCCTATCTCTAAGGGAGCGTCCAGCCACCCTGCGGAGGAAACTCATCTCGGCCGCTTGTATCCGCGATCTTGTCCTTTCGGTCACTACCCAAAGTTCATGACCATAGGTGAGGGTAGGAGCGTAGATTGACCGGTAAATCGAGAGCTTCGCCTTTCGACTCAGCTCCCTCTTTACCACGACGGTCCGGTACATCGACCGCATTACTGCGGACGCTGCACCGATCCGCCTGTCAATCTCCCGCTCCATTGTTCCCTCACTCGTGAACAAGATCCCGAGATACTTGAACTCCTCCACCTGAGGCAGGACTTTTCCACCCACCCGGAGAAGGCATGCCACCTTTTTCCGGTCGAGAACCATGGCCTCGGTCTTGGAGGTGCTGATTCTCATCCCTGCCGCGTCGCACTCGGCCGCAAACCGCCCCAGCACATGCTGGAGGTCCCGGTCTGATGAAGCCAACAGGACAACATCATCTGCAAAAAGCAGAGATGAAATCCTGAGGTTCCCAAACCGGATCCCCTCCGGCCCCTGGCTGCGCCTAGAAATCCTGTCCATAAAAATTATGAACAGGACCGGTGACAAAGGGCAGCCCTGCCGGAGTCCAACATGAACCGGGAACAAGTCTGACTTACTGCCGGCAATGCGAACCAGACTCCTGCTTCGATCATACAGAGACCGGACAGCCCTTAATAGAGGGCCCCGGACTCCATACTCACTCAGCACCCCCCACAGAATGGCACGAGGGACACGGTCAAATGCCTTCTCCAGATCCACAAAACACATGTAGACTGGTTGGGCAAATTCCCATGAACCCTCGAGCACCCTGCGGAGGGTATAGAGCTGGTCCAGTGTTCCACGACCGGGACGAAAACCGCATTGTTCCTCCTGAATCCGAGGTTCGACTATCGGCCGTAATCTCCTCTCCAGTACCCTGGCGTAGACTTTCCCCGGGAGGCTGAGAAGAGTGATCCCCCTGTAGTTGGAACACACTCTCCAAAAAGAAGATGTCTGTGTATATACAATCAAGGATATCCTGCTAACGGTCGGCTAAATACTACGTTTTCCAAATCTTGACTGACTCTAAGGCCATTTGAGACCACAGATATGAGGACAGTCTCAAAGATTTTTTAATATTATAATCCAACAAGCACATATTTACTCTCACTGAGCGTGACAGTGACAATCCAAACACTTTGGATTGTTTGTACAAATAAACACTTTCAGCAAACTTCAAATTGGGGCATGCCCCCTGGTCTTGTGGGAAGCAAATCAGACTCAAATTTGGACTTAAAATCCTCTAGCGTACGGCCTGTCGAAGGTCTGAAAGACATACAGAGTCACTTAAAAGTGTTCAGGTATACAGCAGTCACAAAGCAAAGGATAAATTGTCTATAAGTAGAGTCAGTTTAATACTGTAGATGCTCTTCCTAGAAGTGGGCCATGATGGCTCTAAAAGCGCAATGCAGAATCCTCAGTGAGGTAAAGAAAAACCCCCAAGTAACAGCTAAAGCCTTGAAGACATCACATGAACTGGCAAATATCTCCGTTCATAAGTCTACCATAAAGAAGTCAATAAACAGGCAGGGTGCTGCTCTGAAGTGGCTGTCTGCCAGCTGGAGCCTCATAGAAGTCGGGGATACAGCAGGACAATAAGCATCAAAGTAAATCCAGCTCTGAATGGATTCAGAAAAAGAAAATCTGCCTTTTGGAGTTGATTTATCAAAGGCTAGAATTTGAGATGCTGAGGAATGACCTCGAGAGAGCTGTTCATACCAGACATCTTAGAAATACAGTGTCTGAAGTGAAGCAGCTCTAAAGAGAAGATTAGTGAAAAATTCTCCCTGAATGTCGTGATGTTAAACAGAGATACCACAAAGGTTTTTCTCTAAGTCATTGCTGCACAATGAGTTTAACTAGATAACACCAAGGGTTCACTTATTTTTTCCTCAAGCACTGTGAATATATAATGTGTTATTAAAGGGATGAAAAATGATGATCGTTTGTGAGCGTTATTAGCATAAACACATGATGTTGGTAATTATTCGATGAGATCTTATGTTACGACAAATGGATTCAGAGAAGTGGTAGGCTGCCACCATAGAAGCTTTAAAAGAAAAAAAAAAGGTTTCAATATTAATGAATACATAGTTGCAGGTTGGAATCGTATGAGGACACTACAAAAAACACTGCATCCTAAATGTAAATATAACATGCTGAGGAGATATGGCCAAATTAAATGGTGTTAGAGACGCCGGCAAAGCGGCTCCCTGCAGTTAACTCCATGCTCCAGGTTGGAGCCCAGCTGGTCACTTCTGTTTTTTGGTTTTCCACTTTTTTTTTAACTTCAATTCAATTTTATTTGTCTATTACAACAGAAGTTGTCTCTACGCGCTTTCCAGAGACCCAGAACATGATTCTCGAGCAAATATTACATAAACATAACAAACAATGGCAGGTAAAAACTCCCCTAGTGGGAGAAAAACCTTAAGCCAAACAGTGACAATAAAAACTCCCCTTTAGGAGGGAAGAAACCTGGACCAGGACCTGGATCATAAGGGGGTAGAAACCTGGACCAGGACCTGGATCATAAGGGGGTAGAAACCTGGACCAGGACCTGGATCATAAGGGGGTAGAAACCTGGACCAGGACCTGGATCATAAGGGGGTAGAAACCTGGACCAGGACCTGGATCATAAGGAGAAACCTGGACCAGGACCTAGATCCTAAAGGGGGAAGAAACCTGGACCAGGACCTGGATCATAAGGGGGTAGAAACCTGGACCAGGACCTGGATCATAAGGAGAAACCTGGACCAGGACCTGGATCCTAAAGGGGGGACCCTCCTGCCGGAGGCCAGCTGGACAGAGCTGGAACAAATTAGATTAGATTATCCTTTATTTCTCCCTCAATAGGGAAACTCACTTTGTCCAGCAGTAGTAACTTAACACACACATGCAGGGGAGGGTTAAAAAAGTAAAAAATATATAATTACGAAATATAAACAGTATATACATTGGAATGAAAATAAAAGTAGTGCAGTACGGGAAAGAAAGAAAAACAGTGCAAAAAAAAAGCAGGTAGGATGTGTGTGAGGTAGACAGATATTGCACATCTTATTGCACGTTATTGCAAATGTTCCTTTTTCTTCCGGCTCTCGGTGAAGGCGGACGCTTTTCTGCCCCCCTTTTTAAGTGCAGTTAAAAGAAACTGTGCAGGGAGGAGCGAGCAAGCCAGTAGGCTTATGAGGAGCCCCCACCTAATAACATTTAACAAAATACTTACATAAAAATTGCATGTAGAACATGAATGAAAATAAAATAATAAAAAAATAAAAAAAGAAGATAAAAAAAATTACTGTACACATGATGATGAAAATATGAGTATTATGCTGAACAAATGGCATCACAGAATATGAAGTGCTAAAGAACATTAAGAGCTTTCTTGACTACATTGTTGAATTAAATGTTCTCTTGAGCGACTTTTGAACATGGATAGGGACCTACAATTATTTGCAATATGGTACCAACTATTCCAGACTTTGACACCTCTAAATCTAAACAAAAATTGGCTTCTTGATTCCAGACATTTAGGCGGATGTAGGGCTAGGGCCTGCAGAGTTGAGTAGGAATGAAATTGAGAGTTAGTGGCAAAGTGGCGGTCCAGTGTTTTATCTCCTCTGGTGCTGCAGGTGACGTACTGGCTGAAGGTTGGCAGTGTGGATGAAGGAGAGGCATGATAGAAGTCTCCGGTAATAAGGAGGAGGGCATGTGGGTGCTGTGTTTGCAGCCTGCTTACACTGCTGTGTAGGACATCGCGGGCTGCGTCTGCATTAGCAGAGGGGGGAACGTACGCAGCTATCGTGATAACATGCGAGAGTTCCCGCGGCAGGTAGTGTGGCCTCATGCTAACGGCTAGCAGCTCAATGTCCGCACTGCAGAGTTGTTCTTTGATAGTGATGTGCCCAGGGTTACACCATCTATCGTTCACAAACATAGCAAGCCCCCCTCCTTTTTTCATACCACTCTCCCGTGTCCTGTCTGCCCTTATGAGGATAAATCTGTCCAGAGTAACGTCAGAGTCCAGTGTATGCTCCGTTAGCCAGTTCTCTGTGAACAGCATCATGCTACATTCCCGGTATTCCCTTTGGTGCCGTGCTAGCGCCGTTAGCTCATCCATCTCGTTTCCGATGGATCTCACATTCCTGGTGATGATGGTGGGGAATGTCGGCTTGAAGCGCTTCTTCTTTTTCTGGCCCATAACACCCGAGCGTTGTCCTCTTTTCCTCCTCTTCAGCTCGGGAGAACGTCGGGCTTGTAGCGGGTTCCCTTGGCTACAGAGGGCTAACAGCTGTTCACGGTTGTAAATGTAACCTGTGTCTTGTAGTCCCCTTTAGTAGGGATTTTATACTCTTGACCTTGGCGTTTAATATCTAATCTACAAAAATATCATCATCTTCAAAAATATAAAACACCAACAGCTAATCACAGGTTCACTCAGTTTTAAATTCTCACAGGTTCAGGAAGGGTGATTGGAAGTAGCAATTCAAGAACTCCAGCCCACATAAAACACACTCAACCACTTCTTTAAAACAAAATGTGATAAGACACAAATTTATTGAAACACACTATTCTAATTGTCTCTTCTTATTCATTTCTAACAGAAAGTTCACTTATGACGTCACTTTTTTTAGTCTCTGGTTACCTTGGGCCCAAGAACAAAAAATACCTGAGATCTCAGTGGAAAAAAAGGGTTCACATCGTCGTCGTCGATCACATCGTACACAACACTTGTGCTTGCGTGTGTGGTGTTTAAGGACCCTAGCAAATGAATTAAAATAAATACAGAAATAAAATAATAAAATAACCCTGGTTACATAAACAATGGAGCGTTTACTTCTGTCACGGCTCAAAAAGACAGAGAACCCAAAAGCACAACACCAAACAGAATATCAGAGTTCAAAAAGGCTTTAATCAGGTCGAACGTAGGCAGGAGTCAAAAACCGGGCAGACAGGCAGATCGGGCAGACAAACCAAAGGGAGCAGGCAAAAATCCAAAAACCGGGAATCAGGCAAGTAGCAGGCAGAACAGACCGACTAAGGATCGCTGGAAAGCTAAGCATGAACACTAGACAATCTGGCAGAGGGCATGTGGAAGTGGGCCGGTATATAAAGGGGAACTGATGATCATGGGAACCAGGTGTGGAGATGGGCGGGGAAGCACAGGTGAGGGGAAAGAGTAGATTGTCTGGCTGATGAGGGTGGCAGGATCTGAAATGACAGGAGAGTGAGTGATCATGTAAAAACACATTCCAAACTGAGAAACCATGACAACTTCCTGTTTCGGTGGTTGCTGGGGTGATGAACCAGGTAAAAAATAGTAAAAAATAATAGGGCCAGCCTTACATATTTTTGCAAACTTGATGCCGCCCGGTAGAAAAAAAACACATTTTCACAGAAAACAGGACTGAAAAAAATAGTCTAAAACAGATAAGACGAGACAATATATAGACTTCTTCAAAAATATAGTAATCTCTACAACTCTGACAGCCTGGTGGAATGCCTGTAGAATCACTGGATCATCAAAAACACCTTGTAAATACATCCCAATTTGGCACAACCCTGATTTCCTTTCTGGCAACACTCCCATTCACTTTCCCACATGGCAAGACAAAGGAATCACTCACCTTCATCACCTTTTTGAAAATAAACATTTTATAAGTTTTAACACACTAATTTAGAGGTACGGGGTTGGCAGAAATCAGCTCTTCCAACAACTTAAATCGATTATCAAATCTAAGATTAACATAACCAACAACTCCCTTCAACCCTTCAGATTAGGTGACGAAATCAAGGAACTCACAGACTCAAAAAAAAAAATCTCTAAACTATATAAATTTCTATCCAACTCAGATGAATCCATAACACTCCCAACCTCAAAATGGGAAAATGATTTGGCTATTTCTCCCAACTCCGACTTCTGGACACAAATCTGAACAAATAACCTTTCTATGACAAATGACATAAACTTACAACTTACACAGTATAAGACACTACATAGGACTCACATCACTCAATACAAAATGCTAAAAATGGGTTTAACTGATACAGACATCTGTTCACAATGCACTTTATGCAGCACCGACGATTAGGTTCATGTAACCTGGACATGCCAACCAGTTAACACCTTTTGGATAGCAGTCACAAAACAACTCTCCAGAACCCTGCCATCTCCATCCCTCTTCTTGCTCGGAGATATCGCACAAATCACCCTCCCAACCAGATAGTGAAACCCACTGCTCATTTCTCTAACTATCGCCAAGAAAACAGTACTGCTAAATTGGAAATCAAAACAATCGTTACACATCCACCACTGGACCAACCTTCTCACAGAATTCATATTAATGGAAAAAATGGCAGCCTCTATAAAACAATATGTCGGCCTAGTTATGGAAACCTGGAATCCATTTCTTACTTTACTAACATATTAAAACAGCCTACGCACATCTCCACAAGCCCATAGTAAACTCTTCTTCTTTATCTCCTCCTGTATTTTTTGTTTTATTTATTGATTTATTTATCTTTTTTAAATGTGTGCATTATTATGAGCAATACTATATTAATATTAGATTATTATTGCTTATAATTAAAAAATATATAATTATAAAAAAAAAAAAGTTCTTTTCTTTTCTGAATGAATGTGTATTTTTGGGTCTGGCTCTCAAAAAAGCTGACTTCCATCGGACCGTTCCCGCCCTGGCGCACCCCCCCATCCCTTTCACTCTCATTTCTTCCTGCATTAATGACTCCTCCTTGTAAACCCTATTCATTTATTTAGATTTATTTACTTGTTTATTTACTTATTTATTTATTTTTGGCTTCACTCCTCTCCTTAAAAAAACATCATTGTAGAACACCATCATACCCATACACACCACACACGTCACGTGCATATATACATAAGCGCACTCATAGATGCACACACCTGATCGAAATCTGTGCAAAAACATTGAATTTGTTGTTTTGTATTGCTTCGTTTGACTCTTTGTCTTGTTTGTTTTCTAGTGTAAAAATTTAAGCTGCAAGCAGCGATGAATGGGCCCTCGCACCCTTGTGCACGTTCTGGTGTGCTGCAGTGGAAGCTTGTATGACTTGCATGTAGATTCTTCAGGCCTGGACATTTAGCGTATGACACCACCCACCACTCTCTATACCAAACCATTCAAAAGTTATGGCAGAAAATAGGGATTATAAAATATCGACCAATCAGAAGAAGAGGCGGGGCTAATTAATGCCACTGAAGGTCAAGTACTCAATACCGAGTACGGTGACACCATCCACGAGTCTTTATGTCAAACCATTAAAAAGTTATGGCTGAAAGTAGGAACTATCAAATATGGACCAACCAGATGAAGGGGGGGCGCGCTTTTTGCCGTCTAGCGTCGCCACGGTAATGCTTTTGACTGAGAAAAGTAATGCGCGTCGTTGCAGGACTGAGACGCACATTTTGGTGTATAACAAACCTGGGTGTACGTTACGGTTCGGGCCGTATTAACTGCCGAAGGAATGGCATAAATTGCGCCAAAATTATACGATTAAGTCAAAATGGCCGACTTCCTGTTCGGTTCTCGGCCATGGCGCCAAGAGACTTTTCTTTAAGTTGCGACATGATACAGGTTTGTACCGATTTTCGTGCATGTACGTCAACCGTATTGTGGGGCTTGAGGCACAAAGTTTTCTAGGGGGCGCTGTTGAGCCATTTTGCCACGCCCATTAATGCAAACCATTAAATATCACATTTTACGGCAGGCCTGGCTTGCGTGCAAAATTTGGTGACTTTTGGGGCACTTTTAGGGGGGCAAGAAGGCCCTCATTTCATCGGAAGAAGAAAAATAAGGATGAGGAAAAGGAAAATTCCTACAGATACAATAGGGCCTTTGACTGTAAGTGCTCGGGCCCTAATAAAAAAAAACATACAAATGCATGAACTCTGCATCACTCTGCGAGTGGATTTTCTTAATCTTTGCAATATTACGGAGATGGAAAAATGCTATTTTACAAACCTGATTAACATATGGTTTAACCTTCGTCTGGTGTTAGGGTCGCCACCGACCCGTTCTTAGGTTTTAAATTCATAAAACTACCACAAAAATCCGTTTATTGCATCAAGGCTTTTTGACTTTGTCAGGAACCTCTATTTCAACAAAATAATATCAAAACAAATTTTGTCACTAAATTATAAATTGCTCTGGTTGAAATTGTTACCTTTGTGGGGTTAGGGTCGGTTTCGACCCGGTTATAAAATTATGCTTATAAAGCAATAATTAGAGCCAAAACTGAAATCATAAGTGCACTGTCAGACAGCCAGCTCCTCTCCCAGTCATGTGAGCTTCAGTGGATTCTCATTTTGGATTTTTGTCTTCCAGTTTACCTGCACATAAACAAAAGCAAATAAAGTCGGGCATGTCCAGCCATGTAGGTCAATTCACTCATTTCACTTGCAGAGTGCACATCTCCAGTTTGCAGCATGCAAAGATGAGAAGAAGATTTACAGTAAGCCAAGTTCTGGACTATATTTTTGGTGAAAATGATAGAGACGACAATGAGCAGTGTAGTGATGCAGAGGAGCAGGATTCTGAGGAGGAAGACGATGTGGAGTATCATCCAGAAGATACTGACACATCTGGTGAGTCTGACGAGGAGGTCACTGGTGCTGAAGCTTCTCCTGCTGAAAAATTCAAGTCCAAAAATGGAAAGATACTTTGGAGCTCAGTACCTCATGATGTACATGGCAAGGCAGCTGCTGAAAATGTCATCAAAAAGACCCCTGGAATCACAAGGTTTGCTGTGACAAGAGTCAGTGATATCAAAACCTGTTTTATTTATGCCATTGTCAATAAAAAGAGTCATAATTGCTATGACAAACCTTGAAGGGGAAAAAAGTCCATGGTGACATGTGGAAAGACATGGATGAGGAATGCCTGGGTGCTTATATTGGTGTTCTTCTTCTTGCTGGAGTGTACAGATCCTGCAATGAATCCACTGATCTCTGGGATGCATCGACAGGCAGAAATATTTTCTGGGCAACAATGTCACTTACGACCTTTCGAATGGTATCACGAGTCCTCAGATTTGACAACAGGAATACCAGAGCAAGATCTGACAAGCTTGCCCCCATGTCTGGGAGAAATGGGTGCAGCTCCTTCCACTGATGTTCAACCCAGGGCCAGAGGTGAAAGTGGATGAACGTCTTCTCCCTTTCCCAGAAAAATGTCCCTTCCGGCAATACATACCCAGTAAGCCAGGGAAGTACGGCATAAACATCTGGGCAGCCTGCGATGCCAAAAACAGCTACAGATTTACACAGGCAAAGCTGCGAGTGGCATCCCTGAGAAGAACCAAGGAAAACGTGTGATCCTTGATTTGACTACTGGCCTGCAGGGTCACAATATCACTTGTGACAATTTTTTAAAGTTCTATTGCTGAAAAAATACTTTTGTTCCATTTCCTTGAGGTAAATGTATATGGGTCGAAATTGACCCCTAACACCATAGATGTTATTATAGTTAATAATATTAAAATGAAAAAATAAATGAAACAAATGTATTTAAGAGATGTGTTCTAATACGCCTCAGTGATAGCCAGGTAACACAACAACCTTTTATTTATTCATATGATTCTCTTGAGGCTCATTTGACCAGTTTTTTAAATTGAAATCAAAGGCTATACTGACAAAAAAAGGCCCAGAGTTCCCACACCAAAAATATTAAAACCAATATTTTCATGGATAAGGAAGCCTAACAATGTAACCAAGAGATGAGAAACAAATGGGATGATGGATAATTGCTTTTAGTGTATTTTAGAGATGATTTAAAACACGGGTCAAAACCGACCCGTTAACATCGGAGATGGTAACAGAAAGCTAACACCAGACAAAGGTTAAACAACACATCCTGATCGAAAACAACACCAAGGTTTCTCACAGTTGCACTGGAAGCCATCGCAACACCATCTAATCCCTTCCTAAGATGCTCTGGACCAAGAATGATAACCTCTGTTTTATCTGAATTTAGAAGCAAAGAATTTCTGGACATCCAGTCCTTGATGTCCCTAAGACATGCCTGAAGTTTAACTAACGGTTCTGTTTCATCCGGCTTCATAGACAAATAGAGCTGCGTATCATCAGCATAACAATGAAAGTGTATGCCGTGATTCTGGATTATACTTCCCAATGGCTGCATGTATAAACTAAGATTGGCCCTAGCACTGAACCCTGCGGAACACCATAACAGACCCTTGACTGTTCTGAAGAAACCTCATGTACATGAACAAACTGGAACCTGTCAGATAGATATGATTTAAACCAACGTAGAGCTGTCCCTTTAATCCCAACAACATGCTCTAACCTGTGCAGTAAAATGCTGATCTACAGTGTCAAAAACAGCACTGAGGTCCAGTAGAACTAGTATGGACACTAGTCCCTTATCTGAGGTCCAGTAGAACCAGTATGGACACTAATCCCTTATCTGAGGTCCAGTAGAACCAGTATGGACACTAATCCCTTATCTGAGGTCCAGTAGAACCAGTATGGACACTAATCCCTTATCTGAGGTCCAGTAGGACCAGTATGGACATTAATCCCTTATCTGAGGTCCAGTAGAACCAGTATGGACACTAATCCCTTATCTGAGGTCCAGTAGAACCAGTATGGACACTAATCCCTTATCTGAGGTCCAGTAGAACCAGTATGGACACTAATCCCTTATCTGAGGTCCAGTAGGACCAGTATGGACATTAATCCCTTATCTGAGGTCCAGTAGAACCAGTATGGACAATAATCCCTTATCTGAGGCCATAAGAAGGTCATTTGTGACTCTAACCAGTGCTGTCTCTGTGCTATGATGCATTCTGAACCCTGATTGAAAAACTTCAAACAGATCATTTCTATACAAATAGTCACATAACTTGCAATTACTTTTTCCAAAATTTTAGATACAAATGAAAGGTTGGGAATTGGTTTATAGTTAGCTAAGGTGTCTGGGTCAAGAGAAGGTTTTTTAAGTAAAGGTTTGATTACTGCCACTTTGAAAACCTGTGGTACATATCCTAAGTTTAGGAATAGGTTAATTTGGTCTAGTATTATCCTACCAATAAGAGAAAAAACATTTTTGAATAGTGGAGTCGGGATGGGGTCTAACATACATGTGGTAGACTTAGCTCTATTAACGAGTGAGGTCAGCTCAGGGAGGTCTATAGGATCAAAACAGTCTAGAGTCAAGTCAGAGCTGCAGGAATGCACGGCTCCACAGAGTTGTGACTCTTTGTCAGCCTGGCTACAGTGCTGAACAGAAAACGTGGGTTACTTTTGTTATCCTCTATCAACGTTGAATGATAGGCTGTTCTGGCTTTGCGAATGGCCTTTTTATATATTATTAGAATATCTTTCCATTCACGATAAGAGTCTACAGACTTACAAGAGTACCACTTCCTTTCCATTTTACGCACGTTTTGTTTCAACATGCAGCAAATCAGCAGTGTTACTAACAAGGAAATCAACATCTGCAGAGGTAGAACCCAGGTCACTGGCCTCGACTACTTCACTATTTTCCACTGTCGTAAGATGAGCAATGGCCTCCCTAAATTTAACAATAACTTCATCAGACAAACATCTGCTAAAATAATACCTCCTATTTTGCACTTCAACATCGCCAATATTAAATTCAAACGTTATTAAATAGTGGTCGGATAAGAGTTTACAGGCGACACCAACAGATTATCACCGTAGGGTTCAACACCGTAGGTGAGAACGAGATCGAGGGTATGATTAAAACAGTGCGTCGGTTTGTTTACTTTTGTGAGATACCCATTATGTGATTCACTATGATGAATTTATCTGTACTGATCAATAAACCAGATAGGAAATCTGAAAATTCAGTTCAACAGTCGACAGAAACTCTAGATAAGGACCAGCAGGGGGCCGGTACACTACCACTAACAAAACTTCAGACATGTCCATAAAGAGTGGTAATTGATCATTTCACCATAGGTATAAATATACAGAAGAAATATTCTAGTCAAGTGATTATAATTTATTTTCACCAGCAGTGATGAAATCTGTAATCCTTTCATTTTCTGAAGTGCACATCAGCACATGAATTAGTGAAAAATGATAATAAACATTCACGCCTTTTGAAAGATTATACATTGTTCCTGCAAAACATTAATCATGCTTCCATTCTGTAACAAATGTCAGAATGCTACATTATTACAATGTCACAGCTTTCACATGCAGACTAACTCAATAAATTAAAATGAAAAATTGGAATTGTCACTCTGTTAGCAATCATCCGTAAAAGCTCCAAATATGCCTTGAAAGATGTTCAAATGAGATGAATTGGACATGACAATATTAGCACATGTCTTTACCAGAGACTGAGTGGTCACGACACAAGCATTTTAATTCAGACTTTTCTTAAGCAAATGTGACAGTCTTATTAAATGAATTAGATGAGACAAAGATTTCATTTAAATTTCCCTTGCAAGATACGGTCATCCTGGGACTATCAAATTGCGAATCTGATTCCAAAGCAGGATAATTCTCGTCAACTCTTTATATGCTCTAGGTTCTGCTTCAGATTTTGCAGTAGTTACAATTAAACAAGGCTCAAAAGTCAACTAGCCAAGGAAGGTTTTGCAGGATTGAAGCATCACTCTCATATTTTGGACCGTGGGGGTGTGACACATGAAGAAACCTTTATTTTCACATGGTTCCACAATTTATTTGCATTTACGTCCACTTCTCCATGTACACACAATAATGACACAAATAGCATACTGTAAACAATGGCTGAACACACTTTAGATTTCTGGGATGTAATTCAACAGAGTTCGCCAGTTCATCTTGTCTCTGGAATTGGAAATTAGGTGAGATAACTTCTATGTCATCTGGAAGATACACATACTTCATATTTTGCAGTTTTTTTTTTTATTTGGTCCAACGTTGTGTACTTTCTGTCGGTAAAATATTGGAAACACTGCCAAGAAAAATGATGTTAGGACATTTATGAAACTGAATCTTTGCAAGGCCACTTGGAACACGTTGTGCCCAAATAGTTCAAACATGCTTACATACAGTTAGTTGCTGAAATAGAGCCGTTGCAACAACATGGAACAACTATATTTGCACAGCCCTAAAGAGAATAGGGTTACTGATTAAATACATTCAGAAGGAGGTCAGATAACAGAAGACCTTCAAATTTTCAGTTTGTAGAGGCAGAAGAAGAAGCACTATTAACTCTTGTAAGCACCATAATAGCAAAATATTAAAAACTCAGTTCTCCACAGGCTTGAAATAACGATGCACTGACAGAAGGAAATGAAACTGCATGTAAGAAAGGTTATAATCAATGTGGATGTTTTGAGATAGCGCTGTCACTGATCCCTGATGCCTTCAAAATAAAGAGGGAATCTGTGAAAAAGAAAAACACATACAGACGCACACACAAATAAAAGTGCAGATAATCAGTATATGCTCATATATATATATATATAGCACAAATGTGTTTAATAAATAATAAGCAAATAGATAAACATTTAAATAGCAAACTAAATATATTTGTTCCCCTTAGAATAAAGTGGTTTTTGACATTCATTTTCCATTAAATGTAATTTGAGCTTCACATAAGCCACTATAATAGACAAATCATTTCACATAATCATCATTTGCTGTGGCTTTACTCAATACAACCATTAAAGATTCAAAGTGCTGGAAGAGAAAGTTAGTGAAGCGCCTGCAGTTACTCGCTTCAAGGAATGCTGGGAAATTCCTCTTTAAATAACAGCTTTAGACACAGTTGTAGGCATCTTGTTTAAACTGCTTTCTTTAGGTCATTCCACAGCATCGTTTTAGGTTTAATGTTAGATTGCTCAAAAAAGCAGATTTTTATGAGTGGTACTGGAGAAACTGCCGGATGCTGGGCAACCTCAGCACAGGTAGGACGAGGGTTTGGTGTGTCACTTTGACAAAGAAAGTAAAATAAGGAGATGCAGAGGTGCAATGAGGAGGTTCAAGAGGATAAACAGAAAAGGTTGGTGAAGCAGAAGTGGGACAGCGAGCGAGATAAACAAAGTCAGAAGTACAATGCCATACCAAGAGAGAGGTGGTAAACAGAAGACTTAAGACGAGCCGTATGAGACGCTGAGGAAAGAGAGGAAGATCAAAATGGGAGGATGTGCTGCTGGTTAGGGGGATGAAGGACAGAGATAGCAGTACGCTTACAGATGAGGAGAGTTAGAGGGCAAGAGGGCACTTTGGAGAAGATGCATCACCTTTTAGTCCAGGAAATGCTAGGATCGGTGTGAAGGAAGTGTGAAGAGGATGGAGAACAGAAAGGCAGTTGCTATTGGTGACGTACCTTTGGAAATATAGAAGTCACAAGGAGGAATGGGACTGGATTGCCTTGTTTAATAACAGGGAAGCAAGGATGCAAGGAGAGCAAGTGTTGGTGCTTTTACACTAGTACCTACTCAGCGCGACTCGCCTCGCCTCGCCCCGGTTTGTGCTTCTCCACTAGGGGTGGAGGCGTGCTGAGTTGATACTTTTTCTGTATCTACTCTGCCGAGGTTCTAATCTGCTGAGTCAGCTGTATGTGACATCATCACAATACAGGCCACTGATTGGTCGGGGGGTTGGAGTCAGACGTCTGAATCAGGGAGCGGGAATCAGCGCAAGAGCGGCTTGTGGCTTCATTTTATTCCACCAGCAACGGCAGCAAAAGTCTGTTTCATGATCCAACTCTGAGGGTCAGATGTTCATAAACCTGGTGCTGAGGAGAGAATTAAAAAGGGATCTAGACGGTGATAAGGAACGACCAGATCTACCAGGAACTCTGTCACTTCATAGCTGCTCACGGCTCCAGCTGACTTTTCAGCAGCACGGAGACAAACTAAATTTTAAAAAAGCATCGCTACTTGAACCTTCTCTCACTCTCATGTTTTAACTTGATATCAGACACAAGCCACAGACCCAGCAGCACATCTATCATCTCCTCCAGGTTCTACATCTTTAGTGTTGGTGTCTTCTTCGTTTAGATACACAATCAAATACGTCACAGCAGCTTCTCCAACCTCCTACTTCTGATCTGGGTGTTGAAAACAAACGAGGGCGAGTGGAGGCGAGACGAGTAGGTACTAGTGGAAAAGCGCCATATGAAGATGAAGCAGGAGTTTGAATACCTGGGCTCAACAGTGCAGAGCAATGAGGAATGTAAAATATGTGAAAAAGAGACTACAGACAGGGTGGAGAGAACGCTGAAAAACATTGACTGCGTTTCCATGCATCAATAACTCTTTTAAAACCCGAATATTGGCAATAACCCGGTTTTGCACGGCCATGTAAACACCAATAACCCCTTTGAATAACCGGAATTTGCTCATATTCTGGTTTTTAAAAACCCCAATATGAGCCCTGGGTTACTCCTTTTAAAACCTGAATATTGGGTCATGTAAACACCAAACGGAATATTCCCATCAAACGGAACAGGAATCTGTTTTCTGCACATGCTCTGTTCACAAGGAATCCTGGTCTTTTGAGTCCAGGAAGTTCTTATAAACACGGAGAAACCAAGACCAGGAGGAGACTAATCACTTCATAAATGTAATGAAGGATATGAACATTTCTGCATTTGTAGACGGTAGAAAGTACCGGGATAGAAGATTTACAAGAAGGTGAGAGAAAAGTTGAAGCAGCATTTGTTTTGAATTTGGATACAGGAAGAAGAAGCAGAAATGATGGGAATTGCGTCATGATGTTCTCCGTGCGTCGCTGGTTTGATCCAGATATCCCAAATGATTAATTACCATGGAAACGGAATATTCTGAATGTTTCAGTAACCGGAATATTAGCAATAACCCGCATTTTGACTGCATGTAAACGTAGTCATTGAGAATGATTATCTGTGGTGGAGGAGTAGCAGGAGTATAAGGCAACATTTACACAGTGCTAGTGAGACCAGCGGTTCTTTATGGCTTGGAGATGGCAGCAGCGTTTAAAGTCTATAAGAAACCAAAGCTGGAGGTACCAGAGTTAAAGATGTTGAGATTTTCTAGGGGACTGACAAGGATGGAAAGATTAGGAAGTAGAACATGAGAGGATCAGCCTCGGTTGGACAACATGAAGATAAAGTAAGAGAGGCTTGGCTGAGATGGTCTGGACACAAACATTCTCATCTTAGTACATGATTGGAAACAGGATGCTGGAGATGAAGCTGGCAGATAGGAGAAACACGGAGAAACACGGGGAGTCTAAAGAGGAGATTTCCAGTTGGGGGGAAAGTGAATACAGGACTGTCTCAGAAAATTAGAATATTGTGATAAAGTCATTTATTTTCTGTAATGCAAAAATGTCATACATTCTGGATTCATTACAAATCAACTGAAATATTGCAAGCCTTTTATTATTGTAATATTGCTGATCATGGCTTACAGCTTAAGAAAACTCAAATATCCTATCTAAAAAAATTAGAATATTCTGGGAATCTTAATCTTAAACTGTAAACCATAAACAGCAATATTAAAATAATAAAAGGCTTGCAATATTTCAGTTGATTTGTAATGAATCCAGAATGTATGACATTTTAGTTTTTTTAATTGCATTACAGAAAATAAAGAACTTCATCACAATATTGTAATGTTCTGAGACAGTCCTGTAGTTGGTTGGTGGAACAGAAGGTGGTGTAGAAAACAGAGTGAGACAGCTGAAACAAGAAGATGAAGCTCACGTTAGAGAAAATGAACACAGAAAGCCACTTTATTCCATTGGGGGATGTTGCATACCTTTTCTTTCAACAATAAGCAAGTAGGTGAACAAATAAAGAAGCCGATTCAGAGCTTTCAGACACAGGTACACACTACCAGTAACATGTTTGGACACACTTTCCCATTCATACATTCATCTGAATGAGAACACGTGTCCAAACACTGTGTGGACCCGTGGACTAACAACGTCCTTTCTGTCCTGCTGTGGGTTTTGGTGCTTAGTGCTGCTTTAGTTTTGCATTTGGTGAATACGTGTAGTATAGTGCTATGAGGTATGATCTTCATCATGCTGGTGTCCAATGATTTGACTTGCATTAAAAGTGTATTCGTGTTGTTTCCTGAAATCAACAAAACAATAGTTTATTCTGAAACAGACTGCATCTGTCACCGAAGTAGTGCTTATCTTGTAAACATTAGCTTTTTAGCTCAATTCATTTCACAACGTGATTTTCTGCCCCAGTTGTGTTTATTGTCAGTGTCTTACGGGAGGAAAAACAACTGCATCGCTGTATCTTTAAAATCAATGCAGGCTTGCTTTTGGTTTCCATGTGTACACAAAATACTGCATGGCATCGTCAACAAAACATAATCAGACAGCAAAAAACTTGCATTTCAGATAAAACACTATAAAAGTAATTTGAAAGAAAATCAAAACCCAATGAGCACTAACGTAGTGCATAAACCGTCTTGTTTATTCAGGAAGTCAAAAAAAGGTGGTTTAGTTCTCATACAGGGCAAATAACATTTCCTTTCACAATGATCCAGTACTGATGAAAAAACGTCCAATGTTCTGTTGTTGGGCCTTTGAATATTAGGAGTAACTGCTGGCTCAAGATATCTGTCTCCTTCTCAACAACAACAGTTGTCCCTCTGATTCTTGGCCAACAAAAGATTCCAAAACCAATAGTTGTACTTTTTTTTGTGTTGGACTTGGTGCTTTATCTGCATGTTCGTGTCACGGGCAGTTAGAAAACAGGAACTGGGAGTCCATGTCTCGCTCGTTACTTGAACCGTCTTCCTTCCACATCCCCTTCCTGACCGCTGACAAAAACTCGGGGCTTCAGCAACAAAGCCCGTACTGGAGGAGCATCCCCAAACATCGTCATTCAAAAACCTCTTTATGTAACTTCATTTTTTTTTTTAAACGCTATAATCAGTACTGGAGTTGAGGGGGGATGAGGGGGGATGGAACCCCCCCTGAAATAAAAACGGTCCAATCCCTTTCCATCCCTTATGTCATTTCATCAATGAATGTGGTTTTACTGCTATTTCAACATTTAGAGTCATCACCAGAAAAATAACACCAGACAAATAACTTATTTGACAATTTTCACCTGTTTCAAGTAAATTTTCACTTGAAATAAGTAGAAAAATCTGCCAGTGGGACAAGATTTATCTTCTTATTACAAGCAAAAAAATCTTGTTCCACTGGCAGATTTTTCTACTTATTTCAAGTGAAAATCTACTTGAAACAGGTGAAAATTGTTCTTTTTTCCAGTGATGAGTCTTGTTTTAAGTGTAATGAGATTTCTTTACTAAAATGAGACATTTTAACTAGAAATAAGACAAATATTCTTGTTAAGATTGTGAGTTTTTGCAGTGATCCATGTTACTTATCCTGTGAAGGACAGAGTCATATTGATAAGTTCAGAAAAGTGTTTTTTATTGTTGTGTTTTGATGTATTTGATGTAAGCCCAGTGGATATTTAAAGCTTACAGAAGGCTGCATTTAACTGCTGCTATGTCATTCCTGCAGTATTTCTGCAGCTGTTTTGGTCACTGCTATTATTTGTAATATATTATATTATTTGTAATCAGCACAAATTATCTGTCCCCATATGATCAAATCAACCACCCCCCCTGATTGTTTTTTACAACTCCAGTACTGGCTATAATCATTCAGCTCAAACAAATCAATGGCATGTGAAGGATATGCTTGCTAACATTGTGGATGAAGCCGCCTTTTTGCCCCAGGCGAGCACTTCCTTGTGAGGTTTGGCAGCGAGTTTACATATCCATGTCCCCGTCGTAGGCCAGGGTCAACGGCTTCTGCGGTGGACAAGAAGTTGTACTGATTTTCAATGGATTCCTGAAAAACAGAGAGAAAGAGAAGACTGCAACCCAATTTGTTTTCAGATCATCTTTGAAAAGAATTCCATTATTAGATAAAAGCAGCCAAAGTATTGGCTGGAATACAGAGTTCGTACTTGACAAGCTTCTGTTAATGGAATAAAATGCGCCATCTTTCACCATTTACATCCTGCGTTGATATACAGGACTGTCTCAGAAAATTACAATACTTTGATTTTCTGTAATGCAATTACAAAAACAAAAATGCCATACATTCTGATTCATTACAAATCAACTGAAATATTGCAAGCCTTTTATTGTTTTAATATTGCTGATCATGGTTTACAGCTTAAGAAAACTCAAATATCCTATCTCAAAAAAATAGAATATTCTGGGAATCTTAATCTTAAACTGTAAGCCATAACCAGCAACATTAAAATAATAAAATGCTTGCAATATTTCAGTTGATTTGTAATGAATCCAGAATGTATGACATTTTAGTTTTTTTTTTAATTGCATTACAGAAAATAAAGAACTTTATCACAATATTCTATTTTTCTACAGTCCTGTAAAATGTGAACCACCTATTATGGAGGTTCTGTTTTTACGCCTGTGCCTTGTAAACAATCTCTTGAATGAATAATACATACCAGATTAGGAATGATAATGCTATTATGAAGATTATCAGGATGAATCCAACCACAGTCACAGCATAGACCCACAGCTTAACTCTTCCATCTGCACAATCAAAAAGCAGTTTTTAATAAAGGAGTGAACTATATCTTCATGAGCATGTGGTGAGAATTTCCAGCTTTTCTATGGTTCATTCGTTTTTTCTACTGTTTATGACAAGCCCTTGTAAAGGGGGTGAGTAAATAGATCCTGGAGCTCTAAAGAGAGGCTCAAGCTTAAGCACATTCTCAGGCATGCTGGCTGAAGAAGTAGAGAGGATTTCTGTTTCCGTACCTGGACCTACAGGATGCAAACTCCATTCACTGTAGAAGTCTTTTGTCTGAGACAGTCCAGGTTTTAATCTCCCAGAATTGGTTTTTACATCAGCTTTCTTGTTGTTGTCCACCTCTGGAGTTCTTGTGCAATAGTCCAAGAAGCCGTGCGAGGTCATCACTTCAGTATAACCCCTTTCACAACCACACAGTCCACTCTGGGTGAGAAAGTAACAGCATTTACATCAAGTGTTACATTTTGTCATTCCTACACAATACTGAGAGACTGACAGATGTTTTGCTCTGCATGATCAAAAAAATGTATTCTCTTAGCAGAGGTTGCCTTTAGTTTGACTTTAAGCTGTGCACCTAAGGGGGGACATAATGCTGTTTCTCATATTTATGTACTAAAAAAACAACACACTACCAGTCAGGCTAAAAACAAACACTGGAACCAGATGCAATAAACCATTTTGCAGCTTCAGCAATCTATGTGCAGTTACATGAGAGTACTCTAAGCGGCAGTAAAACGTCAAACTATGGCGATGTTTTTCCATTTTCATGCTGTTGGTGTGTGGATCCCCCACACATGCAGCCCCACAATCACTGCTATAAATCTGATTAGCTTTTGATGGCCTGTTGTGGGAAATTAAAAATGTCATCTGTCAAATTCTATATAACCCTGCACCTGGCTGATGAACACCTATCAGCATCGAAGGAATTACACAGAATTACAGAAATTACAGCTGCCTAATCAAAGCACAAGGATCTTACCGGTGTACAATGTGAGAACGGTTTTGTGCACGGAGGATGGCAGTGTCTCAGTCTCGCTGGCTTTTTCTGCTGAAAACAACCCCCTAGAGAAAAACACCACTTTGTCATTTCTACTGCTTTACCTATTGATTATGAAGTTGAGCTTAGATCAGTGGCCTATCATAGTCTCGGATCAAAAGCTGAACATTTTAGTCCCAACATGGAAAATTGCATGTCAAAATTTCAGAGTAACACTTTGGCCTCTTGCTTTTCTCTGCAGAACGAGGTTGTTCCTTCTAGTTTTATATTTGCCAGAAAATACCTCCTTACAGAAATAATATCCCATTTTGCCCACTATTTACAGAATATCAAACCTGCCTAAAGCTTTCACTCCCACAACACTTAAACCGTTGATCTGTTTCCCTGTTGGCTTTATTTCCTATAGATAGGCTACAAATACACTATTATATTTAGATACATTGAAAGAGTCCCAGCTCAGAGTCTGGCTTATTAATTACTTATCTTAAGAGGGACCAGATAAATCAATAGAAGCTGATCTAAAAACAGGTTAAATAAGGTGTACAATTGTACAAGAACATGGTAGAATTGGCGTTGTAGAAGAATGCATCTGCGTCTGTGTTTAAGTTTGAGTGAAGCTGTCTGGGAAAAGATCATATCTGTTGGAGAACAATCTTTTTACTGTATAGCGGTGCTTCAAACTCCATGGATGATGCCGTTGTGTCACTTTTGTCAAATCTTTCCAAATGTCTCTTTGCCTATTATCCCCTGATTGTATGAAGATATCTGTTCTAGATTAAATTCTACACCACTACCACCTTCCAGTTTCACACCTTTCAGAAATGCCAGCATGGAGATCACCTCATTGTCATGGCAACACTCACAGATTTCTTGTTGAACCATCAAATTATCTGATATCGTGGCAAATATCCAAGCAACCCAGAGTGAATTGAAAAAAGCTCAAATGGACCGACTTCAAGGGAACAAGAATAGAAGTAGAACATGTTCAGCTGAAGTCTTTTCTCCCACTAGGGGAGGTTTTACCTGCCAGTGTTTATGTAATAATTGCTTGGGGGTTTATGTTCATGTTCTGGGTCTCAGGAAAGATCCTAGAGACAACTTTGGTTGTATTAGTACAGGGGTCGGCAACCCAAAATGTTGAAAGAGCCATATTGGTCCAAAAACAAAAAAACTAATATGTCTGGAGCCGCAGAAAATGAAAAGCCTTAGAATGAAGGCAACACATGCTGCATGTATCTATATTAGTTACAACTGGGGGAAGATTTTTTTTCATTATGCACTTTGAGAAAAAAGTGGAAATGTCGAAAAAAAGTGGAAATGTAAAAAAAAAAGCGGAAATGTCGAGAAAAAAGTGGAAATGTTGAGAAAAAAGTCGAGATGTCTAGGAAAAAGTCGAAATTTCGAGAAAAAAGTCGAAATGTTGAGGAAAAAGTCAAAACTTCGAGAAAAAAGCCGAAATGGCGAGATTAAAAAGGAAAGAAAAAAGGAAGAAAAAAGAGGAAAAAAGGAAAAAAAGAAGAAAAAAAGAAAAAAAAGAAAGAAAGAAAGAAAGAAAGAATAAAAAAATTAGAAAAAAAGAAAAAAAAGAGAAAAAAGAAGAAAAAAAAGGTCAAACTTTTTAAAAAAAGCTCCAGGGTGCCACTAGGGTGGCTCTAAAGAGCTGCATGCGGCTCTAGAGCCGCGGGTTGCCGACCGCTGTATTAGACGCCAGGGGCGATTTTAGCATCAGAGCTTTGGGGGGGCTCAGCCTCCCCAAAGTTCATGGACCACAGAACCCCTAGGGGGGTCCGGGGGCATGCCCCCCCGGAAGAAAAATTTGTAGATTTTAAGTAAAAATGGATCAATCTGGTGCACTTTGAGGTCAAAATGAAGAGACTAGATCTATGAAGACCTATACACATCAATATCTTCTTTACTGTTCTGTGGTTTTACAGCGATGAAAAAATAATTGTTTCCCTATATACATTCTGCATACAGGTTATGGTAGAATTTTGCTTGCATAAATAATACCAAAATCACTTCAGGGGAGACTCAAGTAAAGTAACATTTTGCTTTGTAGGCAAAACAAAAGTAAAATTAAATCAAATCAAATGGAACTTCCTAACTTATTGGCTGGAATAATATTCCGACAAGATAATAATATACTGTAAGCTAAAGCAGGAGTTTGCAGTCAACTAGTTGAAATTAATATGTGGCAGTATTTGTGGGGGTCAAAATCTATTTAGGGTGTACCTACTACCACAAATAGATCAGTGTATTGGAAACACTGACTATTCAATTGTGTGACTAGAAAGACACCAATAAATCTGAGAAAATGTACTTTAAGACTTAATTGTCTTGGAAACGAACATTTGAAAATCACATTGTATTATTAAGTTGGGCTACTTAAGGCCATTTCATCACACATTCATGCAAATTGTCTCTTTTTGGATTCACTCAAACTCTTGTGTGTGAATCAGCTTATATAGCAATCAATCATACACATTTTCTACAAATCTGACTGGTTAGAAGTTGGTAGGCTTCAAAATAGGGAAAGAAAGAAAGAAAGAAAGAAAGAAAGAAAGAAAGAAAGAAAGAAAGAAAGAAAGAAAGAAAGAAAGAAAGAAAGAAAGAAAGAAAGAAAGAAAGAAAGAAAGAAAAGCGTGCCAAGCTATAGCATATCGTCATCATCACATCAGACAGGCTGTGTAAAGCAGCCACTTGCGATTCTGAAGGGCTTAATTTCATTCAGAAAACAAGAGACCCGTTTGAAAATATGTTCTTCACTTATGCCCATATTGTTTCTCAAAAGACATTGCATCCATTTAGACCCGCTTTACTGCGAGCTAGCATGATGGCTGGCTGGCTGGGTGTGTCATGGTAGCCTTGCCTATAGTCACCTGTCTGGCAGGCACACTGACAAGTTATTTTGTTTAGCTACTACAACGGTATGCGCTAATTTGCATATCAATATGCGCTAATTGAGTAACTAACGACTCTGACTGCTCAATGCTCACCTCACAGTTTCATCATGAGTGGGGACTGGGGAGAACGATTGTTGACTGTGAAGGGCTACTTCGTTGCTGCAGTGTGTGTGTGACCTGTGTGAAGTGAAGGGATTAGGCACATAGATAGAGGAGGGAGCGCCTGGCAGTAGCGGTTCTAGAAACTTTTCGGGTGGGCTTGAGTCAGGGCCCCCTTGGTGGGCTGAACCCCCTAAATGTTTGTCAGCACACCCTAAGAACATAGAAGGGGGAACTCACACACAGCGCATTGAGTGTAATCAGAAACTGCTAGTAATGACCACCAGAGGGGGAAATAAAAAAAAAAAAAAAAAATTTTTTTTTTTTTTTTTTGGGGGGGCTGAGACTTCTTTTGGGGGGGCTCAAGCCCCCCCAAAAAGGGCCTAGTGGCGCCCCTGTTAGACGCTATACAAATAAAATTGAAAAGTCTGCCTCGAGGAAGATTCACATTTACATTGGCATTTTCTGTCTGTCTGTGCTCTCAGGAGTTGTTTCATGTGGCAAATTCAAAGGACGACTAAAGGACACTGCAACTTTTCACCTGTGACATTGACACCGTCTGAGCGATGACACCACACTTCCCTCTCATTGTTATTCCAGCCCCCTGCTCGCCATCGGTAACTGTAGCATTTCCCTCCTGTAGAAATAGTAGAGTTAGAGAGACAGTGCTTGTTAGCAGTTGCAGTTGGGCATCTAGACCTGTCATCAAGCTCCTAAGTAGCTGCAGAATTCCACTTCTTTCCTGCAAATTAGATATTTATGTAATAACGGGAAAAAAGAAACCCTCCTCTATTGATGCAGACTGCTACAAGACAAAGGCATCTTTGGAGAAAATAAAATTGGTTTGAAACGGGTGAAACAGGCCTTCCTTTCATACAATCAAACCTCTTATTTCCCTTGACGGAACTATATGCAAAGACTGTTTTGAAAAGAGATACATTAAGCTGTTTTATTGCATTGAGGGAAATGGAGACGGTGCTTAAAGTTAGCATAGAATTATAGGAAGGACGAATCATCAGAGGAGATCAACCTGTAGGCTACATTCTGTGACTACAAAAATACATAAGTTTGAAAATCAGAATCAGAGTAAGCTTTATTAGCTGTTGTTGTCATGTTCACACATACAAAGAAATTTGGTTGCAGCTGTTGGTGACACTATATAAATTAAAGCTGCAAGCAGCGATGAATGAGCTCTCGCACTCATGGGCACCGCCCATTAATGCAAACCATTAAATATCAAATTTTTCGCCAGGCCTGGCTTGCGTGCAAAATTTGGTGACTTTTGGGGCACGTTTAGGGGGAAAAAAAACTTTCTTTTTAGTAAAGCTAGTATAGTTAGTGTTTAGTAAACCTCTAGCTGGTGTTGGTAAATCTCTAGTTAGTGTAAACTCTAGTGTGTTAGAGTCAGTAGTCATAGTTGCAGCTATAGAACAAGACCAAAATAGTTAGTCTCAAATATAGCTTGGTGGTAGATATGCTGCTATAGGCTTATGCTGCAGGGGGGACCGACATGATCCACTGGGCGGTGCCTCTCACCTTTCTCCTCCTCTCCTCTTCCCTTCCTCTCTTCTCCATTTCCATTTTTTATAAGTATCTCGTAGCCATAATTTTTGTCCATCGTTTCTGTAGTCTCTTGTGCTGGCCCCTCTTTTTTTCTCTTTTGTGCATGTTTGCACAACACATTCTCACTCCCAGCTCGTCAAAAACCGACGCTTGGTCAGGGCCCTTCGGCGTCAGTTTCTGACTCACAAGGTCGCCCTCAGCGTCTAAGCACCGACGCAGCGGGCTCTCAACAGATTCTAATGTAATTCCACCCGAGTCGTCATTAACCCGGCCGCGTCGTTTCAAGCCGCTGAGAGCATCAGTCCCATTGGATAAAGGAGGATCGGACACACGGAAGTATTCTAATTACTGTCCGTTTTGACGTTAACAGCGATTTTCACAATGATATCTGCAACATTTCTTAAGGCAGAAACACCACTGTATCCTTGTTAATTACACAGCATTAGTGGGTTAATTTCCTGCACATTAATTTTCATGTTTTTCCCTTCGATTCTGAGAAAGAAAGAGTTGTTTTATCAGTGATGGATAATTGTAGGCAATACACTACCCATAATCCTCAGCTACCATTGCTATAGAGACGACGCCAGTCCACTTTGCTTGACAAAATCGTTTTAAATATTTATTCCACAATTAAACAGAATGTGAATGTGAACTAAGTGATTAATAGTTAAACATCAAAATCTATTACTGTCCCACATCGGCTGAATCCTAAAATGTGTGCTCCAAAAAACTAAATGTTGTAAAAATGTTTTTACTCGCGCAGTATGGCAGCAGATAATAGTGTTTTTTTTCTGTCTGTACCGTGCTGAAACTTTGTGTATTGTGATAAATAATATATAATAATTTGTATTCTAGTTTGTTTTTTTTTCCTCCCTTTTTTATGTATTTAGCTAGAATTTTAAAACCTGAACAATAGAATTCAACGTAAAATGCCGGATCTTGTCCATTAAAAACAATACTTTTTGGAACATAGTGTAACAACCACAGATAAGATAAGGCCTTGCCCGCCTGGGCAACACATCAGCATTTGGCCGACTGGTTATTGCAGTTGCCTGTGGTCTGGGAGACTGTGGTTCGAGACACGCTCTGGGCACGACTTGTTCGCCACAGTATTTTCCTCATTGTGTTATGGTTTTCTTTTAATATCTTTAACATTTCTAAACACAAAAACACGAAAGTGTCCTTGATAATTCAATAATACAATAGGTTCATGTTAAGGACATCCGTTTTAATTAGTTTTCCTTCGATTATGACATGTTATTAATGCTCAGTAGGCACAGGAGGTTTGTTATGTATTGTTATGAGGCCTATTTCGTGTCTATTTTTGCACAGTTCACTAACGCTTTGAGCTAGGAGGCTGACATTCTAGACTCTGTATCAGGAGGGGACTTTCATCCACTGTGCGGAGTTTCAGATCTGTGTGACCTTCGGAAGTGTCAAAGGTCACCGCGTCTGTTGCTTTTCGGGCCTGCGAAGACTATTTCGTGTCTTTTTTTGCATAGTTCACTAACGCTTTGAGCTAGGAGGCTGAAATTCTAGACTCTGTATCAGGATGAAAGTCCCCTCCAGTGAAAAGTCCACTTTTTAACTGATTTGAATATGAAACAGGCAGTGATCAGAGTGTCCAACAGCTGCCCTGGGGACAAAGAGATATGCACCTCTGAGATGTTTTAAGCAGTGGTCCAGCATGTTATTTTCCCTACTGGGACAGTTAATACATTGTTTGTGTGTATTTTGTTCCAAGGTTGTAATTTGGCCAGTGAAGATATGCAGTGCATCAATCATGTTGGTCTGGGGTGGGATGTAAACACCAACCATGATGAAGGAGGAGAACTCCAGCTGTGAGTAAAAAGTCTTTAGATTTTCCGACAGCGATAATTCTAAATTAGCTTTTAATTCTCTTCTAGAATCGATGGGCATTTCAGAAAATTTTAACAAATCGACGCACTGTTTTAATTATGCCATCGATCTTGTCCTGACTACGGTGTAGAACCTGATAATCTGTCCGTGTCACCTGTAAACTCCCTCCTATCCGACCGTTATTTAATAACGTTTGAATTTAACATTATCAATGTTAAAGTGAAAATTAGGAGGTATTATTTTAGCAGATGTCTATCCAATGAAGCTATTGCTAAATTTAGGGAGGCCATTGCTCATCTTACGACAGTGGAAAATAGTGAAGTAGTTGAGACCAGTGACCTTGGTTCTACAGTTGACAGTTGATAAAGGATAATAAAAATAACCCACGTTTTCTGTTCAGCACTGTAGCCAGGCTGACAGAGGTGTCTTCAGTATTCACATTCATTACTCAGGTAGAAGTATAGATACTAGAGTTTAAAAATACTGCTGTAGAAGTTGAAGTATCAAATCAAGTTTTTTACTGAAGTAAAAGTATAAAAGTACTGGTTTCAAAACTACTTAAAGTATAAAAGTAAAAGTAATGTAAGGGGGGAAAAAGCCATTAAGGACAAAAGCCATTGAAAATGAATGCATCTTAGTATAATGCAAATATATTAAAGAACCATATATGTGTACTATTGAGCATTAACATGTGTTTCAGAGAGCAGGAGATATGATGACTAGTTACCTATAAGTATTGTAATGGTGCAAAAAGTCAAACTTCAAAGGCATGTTATCATTTATCCCAACCTTTATTGGAATGTACATCCAAGTTTAGTTGCAGGAATCTGAGGGAACGGATGTAAGAACAAAACTGGACAAGAACATCTGAAACAACCACAACCAAATTCACTCTATCTGGATGGAGCAATTTAACTGAATAGTTTTTGTTTAAAGGCCGAAATGAAATAGAGTAACGAGGCTGTTTTTAAAATGTAAGGAGTAAAAAGTACAGATAATTGCATGAAAATGTAAGGAGTAAAAGTAATAAGTCGTCTGAAAAATAATTACTCCAGTGAAGTATAGATAACCAAAATCTCTACTTAAGTAAGGTAACAAAGTATTTGTAATTCGTTACATGACTCCTCTGCAGGCTGACAAAGAGTCACAACTCTGTTGAGCTGTGCATTCCTGCAGCTCTCATTAGTGAAGACTTTATGAGCTTCTTTAACAGTAAAATCATCAGAATTAGAGAGGAAATCAACCAGGCCCATCTGGTAGCGACTGTGAGCATTTTTTCAGCTTTAACGACTTCCTTAGGCTCTGAACTGGACAGACTGCTACCTTCCTGTAGACCTCGCCGTCGTCAATAGAGCTAAATCATCCACATCTGTTAGACCCCATCCCTACTCGACTACTCAAAAATGTTTTTTTTTTCTCTTATTGGTACGACAATAATGGACCAGATTAATTTATCCCTAAACTTAGGATGTGTACCACAGGTTTTTAAAGTTGCAGTAAGACATTTTAGCTAATTATAGACCAATTTCCAACCATTTGTATCTAAAGTTCTGGAAAAGGTAGTTGCAAGCCAGTTATGTGAACCAAACATGACAAGTTCTGTTTCTACCAAAAAGTTATATTTTGTTTTCATCTGACCATATAATATTCTCCCAATCCTCTTCTGCAGCATCTGAAGTTTGCTAGAGAGCAAATTTCCGACGGGCCTTGACATGTACTGGCTAAAGCAGGGGGACACGTCTGGTACTGCGTTCCTGCAGCATAGTGTGTTACTGATGGTGCCTTTGTTACTTTGGTCCCAGCTCTCTGCAGGTCCTTCACTAGGTCCCCGCGTGGTTCTGGATCTTTACTCATCGTTCTTGTGGTCGTTTTTACCCCACGGGGTGAGATCTTGTGCTGTATCAGTGTCTTGTATGTCTTCCATTTTCTAATAATTGCTCCCACAGTTGATTTCTTCACACCAAGCTGCTACCTATTGCAGATTCAGTCTTCCCAGCTGGTGCAGGTCTACAATTTAGTTTCTCACGTCCTTTGACAGCTCTTTGGTCTTGGCCATAGTGGAGTTTGGAGTGTGACTTTTTGAGGTTGTGGACAGGTGTCTTTTATACTGATAACCAGTTAAAACAGGTGTCTTTTATACTTATAACCAGTTAAAACAGGTGTCTTTTATACTGATAACCAGTTAAAACAGGTGTCTTTTATACTGATAACCAGTTAAAACAGGTGTCTTTTATACTGATAACCAGTTAAAACAGGTGTCATTAATACAGGTAACGAGTGGAGGACAGAGGAGCCTCTTAAAGAAGAAGTTACATGTCTGTGAAAGCCAGAAATCTTGCTTGTTTGTAGGTGAAAAAAATACGTATTTTACAGAGGAATTTACCAATTAATTCAGTATAAATCTTACAATGTGATTTCCTGGATTCTTTCCCCCCATTCTGTCTGTCATAGTTAAGTATATTAAAAAGTAAAGTATATTAAAAATTACTTGCAAGTTATTCATTCATCTTATTTGATTTATTTATTTTTTGATGAAAACTGCAATAAATAGATAGAAACGCACTTTAAGCTCTGTAATTTGGCACAGAAACAATTTTTACATCGCTCAATTATGTGATGCATTTTTGACATATAAAATATTTGCAATACCCAATAAAGACTTAAGGAACTTCCTATACATGCATCATATATGTTGTTTTTTTTGCATCAGGTCTCAAATGGAATAGAAAAGGCCAAATTCTTTGTTCAGAAGTGTCTTCCTCAATACCTTTGCAGGGCTGGGTTTCAAAGACTTGATGTGGACAACTGCCCTGATTTTCCATGGCCTGAATGATCACAGCTTTGGAACGTGCTTGGTGGCCAATGGACTCAAAACTCCGTCCCTCCAAGCAGGTCAACTGGCAAGAACTCCAAAGTGACCACTCAGTCAGATAACAATCTCCTGTGGGCAGAAATAATCAAAAAGATCAGCGACGACACAGCGCAGCTCTTCTAGCTCTTCTGACCACTTTTGTGTGCACACATGTAATTATCACAGTCCAGAGTTTACAACGTTTTCTGCAACAAAACTATCAATTAAAATAACTATGTTGCAGTTCGATTTTATAGCAGTTTTCAAAATTCTACATTTTCCTTTCTGTTGGTGCAAATTTATAGTTTATACTAGTAATAAAAGTGTTGTCAAGTCTGACTTTTGGCACATTATAAATAATCCCCTCTTACACAGTGTTTTTTCAGTTGCGGAGGTTCTACAAAGTTATTTTCTTTTCATTTACCTGAACATTCAGTTTTGACCAGCAGCTTCTTCAATATTCTTGGATTATGTTTCACATCTTTCTATCGTATATGAGCTTGACTCTAGACTGTTTCGAGCCTGTAGACCTCCCTGAGCTGACCTCGGTCGTCAATAGAGCTAAATCAACAACGTCTATGTTAGACCCCATCCCGAATCGACTACACAAAAATGTTCTTCCTCTAATTGGCATAACAATACTGGACCAGATCAATGTATTCCTAAACTTAGGATATGTACCACAGGTTTTCAAAGTTGCAGTAATTAAACCTTTACTTAAAAAACCTTCTCTTGACCCAGACATTTTAGCTAATTATAGACCAATTTCCAACCTTCCATTTGTATCTACAATTCTGGAAAAGGTGGTTGCAAGCCAGTTATGTGACTATTTGTATAGAAATGATCTGTTTGAAGTTTTTCAGTCAGGGTTCAGAATGCACCATAGCACGGAAACAGCACTGGTTCGAGTCACGAATGACCTTCTTATGGCCTCAGATAAGGGATTTCTGTCCATACTGGTTCTACTGGATCACAAGATCCCAGTATTTTATTGCACAGGTTAGAGCAAGGGACAGATCTAGGTTGGTTTAAATCATATCTGACAGATTCCAGTTTGTTCATGTACATGAGGTTTCTTCAGAACAGTCAAGGGTCTGTTATGGTGTTCCGCAGGGTTCAGTGCTAGGGCCAATCTTGTTCAGTTTATACATGCAGCCCTTGGGAAGTTTAATCAAGAATCCCAGCATACATTTTCAATGCTATGCTGATGATACACAGCTCTATTTGTCTGTGAAGCCGGATGAAACAGAACCATTAACTAAACTTCAGGCATGTCTTAGCGACATCAAGGACTGGATGTCCGCAAATTCTTTGTTTCTAAATTCCGATAAAACAGAGGTTATTCTTTTTTGTGCAAAGCATTTTAGGAAGGGATTAGATGGTGTTGCAAAGGCCTCCAGTACAACTCTGAGATGCCTCAGTGTTATTTCATCTCCGTAATATCGCAAAGATTAGGAACACCCTCTCGCAGAATGATGCGGATTCACACATTTGTATCTTCTAGGCTAGATTAGTTCACCCCTCTGATCATCCCACTGCTTGCTTCCACCTGTCTGTATGGATGTCTGGTAGATGTCTGCTGACATCCTGACCTGCATTCCCTCCCTCCGACCACCTCACTGTCTGCTGTCTACATCTGCTTATATAGTCATCCCTGTAGTGCACCAGATAGCCATTTTGTCTGTGTCTTCCTTTGTCTGTTTTCCCTTTGCCTGCTCTGGCCATCAGGGTCCCGCCTTATGAGCCAGGTCCTATTTGTAATCTTTTTCCCTCCTAAAGGGGAGTTTTTCCTTTGGCCTAAGGTTTTTCTCCCACTAGTGGAGTTTTTACCTGCCATTGTTTATGTTATGTTTATGTAATAATTGCTCGGGGGTCATGTTTTGGGTGGCGTGCCTTCTCCAGGTGGGTGGAGAAGTCCTGCCTCAGGTGGAGGAGTTCAAGTATCTCGGGGTCTTGTTCACGAGTGAGGGAAAGATGGGCCATGACATTGACAGATGGATTGGTGCAGTGTCCGCAGTAATGCGGTCGATGTACCGGGCCGTCGTTGAAAGAGCTGAGTCGAAAGGCGAAGCTCTCAATTTACCAGTCAATCTAGGCACCTACCCTCACCTATCGTCATGAACTTTGGGTAATGACTGAAAGGATAAGATCGAGGATACAAGCGGCCAAGATGAGTTTCCTCCGCAGGGCGGCCGGACGCTCCCTTAGAGATAGGGTGAGGAGTTCAGTCACCCGGGAGGAGCTCGGAGTCGAGACGCTGCTCCCTCACATTGAGAGGAATCAGCTGAGGTGGCTTAGGCATCTGTATCGGATGCATCCTGGACGCCTCCCTAGAGAGGTGTTCCAGGCATGTCCCACCGGGAGGAGACCCCAAGGAAGACCCAGGACACGCTGGAGAGACTGGGTCTCTCGGCTGGCCTGGGAACGCCTCGGACTCCCCTCGGAAGAGCTGGAGGAAGTGTCTAGGGTGAAGGAAGTCTGGGCATCTCTGTTGAGGCTGCTGCCCCCGCGACCCGGTTCCGGATAAGTGATGGAAAATGGATGGATGGATGGATGGATGGATGGAAAAGCTATGTTGCAGCAACCAGCTATAAAAGGTCAATATATTTTATGAGCAACTAAGAAAATCAAATAAATGTGAGTGCAACTTTGCCTGGGCAGGGGACGAAGCACGGCTGTTCCATATCCTGTTTGAGATGCTCCCTCCGAACGTCTCCACAAAGCTCCGTCTTTGCAGCCCGAGGATGATAATCAGCCTTGTTACCCAAGTGGATGACACATGACAGGTTCCTTCTGCGGAGCCCTTCACCACACTCTGCACCCTGCACACACAGGCATACAGGTATATGACAGTTGTTAGTATCAGTAAATGTTTCCTTTGGTAAGTACAGTTTTATATAATTTCTGTATTTATGGTTACCATAAGGTAAGATGTTTTTTTCTCTTCTTCATGGGCAGTATTGGGTGACAGAGAAACAGTGGGCTTGGTCTTCACTTAAAAAACAATCGTCTAGCATTGTGTGTATTTCTAACCAAGACTGTATGCTCATTTTTATCTAAATAAAACATTTTCCAAGTCAGTTCACACATTTGCAGCATTTTACTGTATATGTCCACTGTTTCTAAAATTGTACAACTGCTAGCAGTTCTTTTCATCTCTGGGTCTGTATTGTAGGAACCCTCTACATCTGAACCGCTCACTGGAATACACTGTATTTTCAGACTTAGGCGATGTGGCAGGGTGCAGGATTGGGGCATGGTCTACAGGGGAGAGAGGGTGTGCGGGGGAGTAGCGCACAGGTGAAGCGGCTGGAACAGCTGATGGTGCACAGGTGTGCCTAATCATTATCTGTGTACTTCAGTAGTGTGCAAGCCCTGGAGACAGGGCCCGCACACACGTGACACACGGAGAGTCTGTCACGACGGCAGCTGCTTGTATGTGTGTGTCTGGTGACCGACAGGTACCAATAAACAATTTCTCCGCTAAAAAGCACGTTTCCTCATTCCTGTTGGCTGACCCCAGTAGCACGAGTTGGCTACAGTGGCGCCCAATGTGGGGCGGAGGCAGGATGTTGGAGGAACGCAGGGATCGGACCCTCGAGGCGGTGGTGTCGCTGTCGCTGGCGCAGGCGCAGGTTCCCGAGGCGGTCCTGGACGCACCGGTTCCCGAGGCGGACGCGTTGGTTCCTGAGGTGGGTGCGCCAGCTTCTGTTCCGGAGGCAGTCCTGGATGCGCCTGTTTCGGTTCCTGGGGCGGTCCTGGGCACACTTCGGCAGGCAACGCGGAATCCGTCTGCCCCTCGGCCACCCTTGGCCCAGTCCTGAGAACGGCCCTCTCGCCGGTCGGCCCGGCCCAGAGGGCGACCTCCCGAACAGTCTCGCCGGTCGGCCCGACCTGGAAGACCCGGTGACCTCAGGCCAGGGGGCTCAGATGCCGGTCCCTGGCTTCCTTTCCCGCTCTGAAGGGGAGGGCGCAGGGGGGTGGGGGTGTTGGCTAGACCGGATGGTCCCCGGCCTGAGTCGGGCGATGGGGGGTGTGGCAGGGTGGAGGATTGGGCGTGGTCTGCGAGGGTGCAGCACACAGATGGCGTAGGCCTGGTTCAGCTGATTCGGCACACCTGTGCCCAATCAATCTCTCGACCCTGCCTGGGTACTTAAAGATCGGCTGCACACCAGCAAGGCGCTCAGAGGGATGACAGAGCTGCAGAGTGTGCTGATACACGTGTGTCTGGGTGACAATAAAAGTCGACGATTTCTCCACTAAACCCTGTGTCCTCTTTCCTGTCCGGCGACCCCGGTAGCACGAGTAGGCTACAGGCGACCAATAACAAAACTGCACTGTTGCATTTTCAGAATGAATTTCAGAATATAAAATGTAACAAGTCCGCCCACACTTTGCATGCCATTGTACACAATGACATCACACAGAAGTAGAAAGTTTTGGTGCCAAACTCAGTGCAGGTCATACCTGTACGGTGCATGGAGACCAATCACTTAGTAACCACATATAGCAAGGAGTTATGGGACATGGTTTGGTCTGCGTTAGCTGAGATGGGCAGGGACGTCCCCCTTGGCGAGCCTCCTGCAGCATTCTCCGAGTGCGCACCAAATGGCCTACAAAAAGTCAAGGTGAACACATAATTCTGAAAAACAGTAAATCTGGCCTGACAACACTTGCAATCTGCATCGAAGTGTTGAATAGTCTTTTTGGTAGAATACTTGTGAATCTCATCAGAGGCAACATTGTGGTTGATGTAGGACAGCACAGGGTCCTGCAAGGCTGATTAAAAACCTAATTTCTATTGATCATGCAATAGGTAGAAGTTGTTTTGTGTGTATATGTGGTTTGCTAGGGGTGACATGAGGTTTGTAAGACCCAGGCAGACAGCAAAAAAGATATGATAACTGCCATGTTAAAAATCAAACAAAAACATTATTACTATTCATAAATTCTTCTTCTTCTTCTTATTATTATTATTATTATTATTATTATTATTATTACTATGCTAAATGAATTGCCTTTTATTTTTTTAAGTCTGTAGTTTTTATTATTATTATTATTAGTATTATTATTATTATGGGCATGCCAAGTAGTGGCATGACCATATTGCAATCGTCCAGAATGGCCCAAAGGGCAAAGTTGCGAGCATTTTGCTAACATGCTAAAGTCGCAAAAGTCCAACTGCGCACCAGCGGGTGTACAGCATGACCCCGCTCTGATATGGAAAAAAAAATCCCCAAAAAATAAAACATGCCCGATAAAACGAGTAAAAACATGAAAATGAATTTCTGCACAATTTTTTCGTCACGGCCCGAACCGCAACGTGCACCTATGCATGGCATAAATCGTTGGATGCAACTCCATCGTGCCTCGATGGGCATTACTTTTCTCAGTCAAAAGTGTTACCGTGGCAACGCTAGATGCCAAAAAGCAAAAAAAAGGTGAAAATTCGGACGCTTTTGCTAGGCCGAACTTTATCGTAGAGACATGGTTCAAATTTACAAACACTCGGCCCGATTGGCACTAAAGGACCGTACAACCTCATTATGCTACTTATTACGGTTTTTGCGATATTTAACTTTCAATTAAAATAATTATTCAATTTTATTTTGGACGCTTGGCAACGGTTTATTGTACATACATCATTACAACATTGAAAAACCCGGGACGCGTTGTACTACATCATATTTTAGTCTCATCATGCTAGATATTACAGTTTTTGAGATATTCAACTATGCTCATTTTGATACAAATGGAAATTTGGACGCTTGTTGTTGTTGACGCTTGCAATATCGTAGAGACTTTGATCCAACGTTAAAAGACTCGGGTTGCTGTGGACTACAACATACTGATACTGACAACATACTCATTACGCTCACGTTTACAGCTTTTGAGATATTGAAGCCAAATTGTCCCATTCTATCCTATGGAGCTTGTTACCATGGCAACAAAAACCTATGCATTTGTATGGGGGACGCTTGTTGCTAGGCAACAGGTTATCGTAGAGACATCGTACAAATGTTCCCCCGACTCGGCACGCTGTGGACTACAACCTATTCAAATTTCATGAACCTGTGATTTAAGAAAGTTTTATGTGAAAATCCAAGCCAAATGGCGCCATTCTTTCGGATGGGGCTTTTTATCATGGTGAAAAAAAAACCTAGCCTTAACCGGAACATGTACTCACACATAGCATACATCAAACACGTGGAACCATCGTGCCTCGAAGGGCAGTACTTTTCTCAGTCAAAAGTGTTACCGTGGCAACGCTAGATGCCAAGAAGCGGAAGAAAAGGTGAAATTCAGGACGCTTATTGGTCGGCCAAACTTAATCGTAGAGACATCATTCAACTGTTCCCAGACTCGGATCGCTTCGGACCAAAACATCTTTCAACCTCATTATGCCAATTATTACAATTTTTGAGATTGTAAACTTTCAATTAAAAAAAAAGTCCATTTCACTTTGGACGCTTGTTGCTAAGCAACAGGTTATCATAGGGACATGATTCAAATGTTTCAAAACTCGCTTCGCTGTGGACTACAACATATTAAAATTTCATGAAGCTGTGATTTACATACATTTTAAGTCAAAATGCCTGCCAAATGGCCCCATCCCCAAAGGTTTATTAACAACCTTTAACGGTGTAGTAACCCTACTAGTACCTACTAGTAACTACTTCTTGGCCATTATTAATCACCCTAAACCAGAGGTCGGCAACCCGCGGCTCTAGAGCCGCATGCGGCTCTTTAGCGCCGCCATAGTGGCTCCTGGAGCTTTTAAAAAAAATGTTTGACCTTTTTCTTTTTCTTCTTTTTTTCCTTTTTTTCTCTTTTTTCTTCCTTTTTCCTTTCCTTTTTAATCGCGACATTTCAACTTTTTTCTCAAAATTTTGACTTCTCGAGATTGTACTTCAACATTAATCTCGACATTTCAACTTTTTTCTCAACATTTTGACTTTTTTCTCCACATTTCGACTTTTTTCTCGAACATTTCAACTTTTTTCTCGAAGTGCATAATGAAAAAAAAATCTTCCCCCAGTTATAACTAATATAGCTACATGCAGCATGTGTTGCCTTCTTTCTAAGGCTGATACAAGACTTTTCATTTTTTGCGGCTCCAGACATATTTGTATTTTGTGTTTTTGGTCCAATATGGCTCTAAAACATATTGGGTTGCCGCCCCCCTCCCTAAACCACACAACCCTGAAGCAGGGGGTGTGAATGCAATACAACCGTAAACATCTCAAACTGACATAGAACCACCCCAAACACAACCACTACAGCCCCAAACCAAACAAGCAAGAGGGGACGAATGGGAAGTAGGGCATGCCCCAGCCCCGCCCCTTCCTATACGCAGAGTACGCACATTGCGTAAGGCCCCCGACGGCCAGGGGCCCCCAATTGCCTGAGCGAATTTGCGGAGTTTAGGCAAAGAACGTACTATAGGATCCTCCCACTATCTGAGTACTACAGACAGACCCCTCGCCACAGCTGCTGCTACGGTATTTGCGCAGTGGTGCGTTGTGAATCCAAAAACGTAACTTGACGTTCAATCTCAAGCGTGCACGGTGCAGCAGCCAGCAGCTGTTTGTTTACGTTTTACGAGCCGGCGACCGAGCCGGCGCTAAAAAGAAAACCTAGTTCAGAGTTACAGTAGTAACAGTAACACCAACACTGCAGACTGCAAAATGAAAAGGATATATCCTTCAGGTTGCGAAAAAAAGAAAAAGAAGCAACGGAATGATGAGCTGCGTCAACAGCAGTCAGGTAACCAGCCAACGTGACTTCCATGCAACTTGCAGTGTTGCAGACTAGTAACGTCAATGTCGTGTTTTTGTTTTTAAAGAGGAATTCCACAATTTTTTTTATATTTTACTATGTCATCATGTAATTAAGAGGAAAAAACCTTTCCAGTGTAAACATTTATGTTCTACACATGAATCGTGTGGGCCTGATGCAGAAAGTCCATGCATGCTATAGAGAACCAAAGTTTAGCTATTCACACAGCTGTGAGTTTTTTTTATATATATATATATAGAGAGAGAGATAGATATACTCTACTGTCCTGAGACATTCATAGCCTTTAGGCTTGTGTTTACAATTTTTGTAGCTGAAAAAGCTAATTTCATGTTTCGGAGCTGTGTTATTTTATTTGTATTTGTTTACTGTTACTACTATATTTTTTAGAGCTATGTGCAGTCAGCCTGTAGGCTTATTAACAGTTTATTATTTATGTCAGTGTCAGTGGTTCTCAAACTATGACCAAGAGCCTCAGTATTACATATATCTGTATTTGGCCACATACTCCAATCTCAGAATATGTTGTTCCAGGAACCTCCCCAGAAGGAAAAAAAAAAAAAAAAAAAGAAAGTTTGCTGAGAAAGATTTGCACCACATTCTCTGGAGTTTTGGTGTAATATTCAATAAATGTGTCTACCTCATTCTGATGTGTTTGTCTACCTACTCTGAATATGGATTTTAACTGTTTTTAAGGTGAGAGAAACCCTGCAAAAACACTGGCCAAAATCAGTCCAAATCGGCCCAAATCGTGCCCAAATTGGCCCAAATCGCCGCGGCCGCCGGCTGCCACGATTCCTGCTTAGGGCCCCCTGGGAGCCAGGATCGGCACTGGCATGCCCATATCAAAATTTCCTGAAATGTTCTAGTTAGGGCCCGAGCACTTGCGAAGGCCCTATTGTATCTGTAGGAATTTTCCTTTTCCTTTTTTTTTTAATTTTTTTATTTTTCCGACGAAAGGAGGCACCCCTAAACGTGCCCCAAAAGTCACCAAATTTTGCACGCAAGCCAGGCCTGGCGAAAAATTTGATATTAAATGGTTTACATAAATGGGCGTGGCAAAATGGCTCAACAGCGACTCCTAGAAAACTTTGTGCCTCAAGCCCCACGATACGGTTTGACGTACATGCACGAAAATCGGTACACACCTGTATCATGTCGCAACTTAAAGAAAAGTTTCCTGGCGCCATGGCCGAAACCGAACAGGAAGTCGGCCATTTTGAATTAATCTTGTAATTTTGGCGCAATTTATGCCATTCCTTCTGCCGTTAATGCGGCCCGAACCGTAAGGTGCACCCAGGTGTGTTAAACATCAAAATGTGCGTCTCCATCCTGCGACGAACCGCATAACTTTTCTCAGTCAAAAGCGTTATCGTGGCGACGCTAGACGCCAAAAAGCACGCATCCCCCCTTCATCTGATTGGTCCATATAGAAAAAAATGTGTGCCTCAAGCCCCACAATACTGTTTGACGTACATCCATGAAAATCAGTACATACCTGTATCATAGCGCAACTTAAAGAAAAGTCTCTTGGCACCATGGCCGAAAGCGAACAGGAAGTCGGCCATTTTGAATTAATCGTGTAATTTTGGCGCAATTTATTCCACTTCTTCGGCCGTTAATGCGGCCCGAACCGTAACGTGCACCCAGGTGTTATACATCAAAATTTGCATCTCGATCCTGTGATGACGCGCATTTCTTTTGTCAGTCATAAGCGTTACCTGGGCGACGATAGATGCCAAAAAGCGCGCCCCCACTTCATCTGGTTGGTCCATATTTGATAGTTCCTACTTTCTGCCATAACTTTTAAATGGTGTGATATAAAGAGTCATGGGTGGTGTCATCTGACTCGGTATTGAGTACTTGACCTTCATTGGCATGAATTAGCCCCGCCCATTCTTCTGATTGGTCGATATGTGATAGTTCCTATTTTCTGCCATAACTCTTGAATGGTTTGACATAAAGAGTCGTGGGTGGTGTCATCGGACTCGGTTTTGAATTTTTGAACATAATTGGTGCAAATTAGCCCCGCTCCTTCATCTGATTGGTCGATATCTGATAGTTCCTACTTTCTGCCATACATTTTGAATGGTTTGATATAGAGAGTCGTGGCTGGTGTCATCCACTAAATGCCTGAAGACATCTACATGCAAGTCATACATACATGTATACTGTATTACACTACATATAATAAACCAGTCATGCATCCTTTCTTTCACTCTAATGCTATGCACAAAAAAAGGTCAATTTAAAACAAATATTGTACACCACCATATATCCAGATTAATGTTACTTTAAAGCTGCCCTGTGAGAGACACTCATTGGTCATGCAACAACGTGCCCTGGTCTTGATGCTATTCATATGAGAAAAGCTGGACTCACAGGTGTAGGTAGATCCAAACATTGTCAATAGTAGCAGTGCAATTTTCCTTATTGTGGGGTACTGATACTGGTTAACATGTTTAGATCAAAGGTCCACTGCACCCTCAGACTGCAAATGCTGTTTTAAAGCAAATGAGGACCGTCTGTGACAGTGGCCATGAGTGTGAGGGCCCGATCAATCCATTAATTATTAATGTTTAATTTTTCTTATTTTTACTTCTCATCCTAAAAGGTGCTACTGTTGTTGTAACCTTCTCTTTCTAATGTGTATGTGTGTGTGTGTGTGTGTGTGTGTGTGTGTGTGTGTGTGTGTGTGTGTGTGTGTGCGTGTGTGTGTGTGTGTGTTTGTGTATACACAATATCTTTATAATGCAACACATTCTCTTTCTGTTCTCTATAAGCCAGCTACACATTTTTCAATCCAATTCATGCAACATGCACCAAGCGCAACATGGTGTATGTTTACATCTTGTACAAGACCTACTACATGGTGGGGCAGATTTTAGACTCTTTTAGGCTAAACAAGGGACAAAGATGTTCAGCAGAGGTGTCTTCAGTATTCACATTCCTTACTCAGGTAGAAGTATAGATATTAGAGTTTAAAAATACTCCTGTAGAAGTTGAAGTATCAACTCAAGTTTTTTACTCAAGTAAAAGTATAAAAGTACTGGTTTCAAAACTACTTAAAGTATAAAAGTAAAAGTAATGTAAGGGGGAAAAATGCCATTAAGGACAAAAGCCATTGAAAATGAATGTATCTTAGTATAATGCAAATATATTAAAGAACCATATATGTGTACTATTGAGCATTAACATGTGTTTCAGAGAGCAGCAGATATGATGAATAGTTGACTATAAGTATTGTAATGGTGCAAAAAGTCAAACTTCAGAGGCATGTTATCATTTATCCTAACCTTTATTGGAATGTACATCCAAGTTTAGTTGCAGGAACGGATGTAAGAACAAAACTGGACAAGAACATCTGAAACAACCACAACCAAATTCACTCTATCCGGATGGAGCAATTTAACTGAATGGTTTTTTTTTAAAGGCCGAAATGAAATAGAGTAAAGAGGCTGCTTTTAAAATGTAAGGAGTAAAAAGTACAGATAATTGCGTGAAAATGTAAGGAATAAAAGTAAAAAGTCATCTGAAAAATAATTACTCCAGTGAAGTATAGATAACCAAAATTTCAAATTAAAGGAGCTTGAGGCAGGATCGAGGCAGGATTTATGAAAAAAATTCGTATACGTTTTAAGGTTTCTAGTAATAATGTCAGATGAAGCGTTCCAAACCAAAACGAATGAGCCCTCTATCGTATCTCTCCGTTGCCTTGAACAAGCTGTGTGCTGCAAAATGTGCTGCAATTGTGGGGCCGAATTTCCCGCGCTGTCCTGCGGATGTGACGTCACATGACGCTGCATGCGAGTTCTCCCCGTTCTCCCGTGCCGGCTTCACTGTTGGCTGCAGTACCCCCGACAGCCGTCGTGGCGAAGGGTGGCGCTAGAGAGTCTCATTTCTTAAAAGGAGCCTCATGCTCCTTTAAGAAAGGTAACAAAGTATTTGTACTTTGTTACTTGACACCTCTGATGTTCAGAGTATACCCATTCATCCTGCAGAACCTTTGTGTAAGGCTAAACACACTGGATCATTTCAAATTTAATGTATTTATTTGTCACAGTCACAGAATTGACATAATCAGAAGTAACAACAAATGTTCAGCTGATCTGTTCCTACAAATGTGTCTTTTTCTTTTTTTTCTTTGTTGTCTTTATTTAGGTTTGCCATGTTATATAGCTTGGGATAGACATATACTGATGTTGGTTTACCTTGGCTTCCACAGCTGAGGGAGCAGTCTGCCCATGGGGACCAATCAGAGAGTAGACAGTTGATGGGACACTCAACCACGCATTTTTCAAAGAGTCGCCACTTGTTGATCAAACCTAACTAAGAAACAAAGAAGGACATGCTAATTATTTCCAGTAACAAAAACGGAATATTCATATATTCACCTTTCTAAACAAGCTGTAGTTCCTCTCAAAATGCTGGCTATGCATTAATGAAAACATCCAAGTCACTTCCACTAGCATCACTGATTTTAGGTCTAATAATTCTGGCTTGTGTGAGGATCGTAGGAGCTGGAGCATTAAATTAGATATCAATATCTCTTAACTGAAAAGCAAATATTCTGTTAGTTAATCCTTGCAATTCAGTGCATTTCCAGTGTGGATTAAGAACTTTTTCATTTATTTTTTTAAGCTAGGAGTTTATGACATTTGTATTTTATAACATATTAGTTGTCAAACTAAATTGTATTTTTGATTTTTTTGAATAACAAAAATGCTAAGGAGTGACCATGCATGACTTAATCCTAAAATATATAGTATATCTGCAATGAGAGTCTTCTAAATGTAGGAACAATATAGATTATGGGTATTTAAGTCTTAACATAATCATTACCTGCTCACACTCCCGCAGTTCTACAATCTTGGCATCACTCCGCACACAGTCCAGAAGACGCAGCTGTGCACCTTCACCACAGATGGCATTGTCACTCAGCTGGCATGTACTCCATTCTGCACAGGCAACAACATATCTACATTAGTGTCAATATCAGATCACTGACATCACATTATTTGCAAGACAGAACTTGGACCAAATCAACATTTGAGAACAATATTTCTTCCAAAGAGTTTTGTGACTATAGCGGTATTTATATTTGAAAGTGGGGAGACAGGAAAGTTGGGTAGGGAGAGGGGGGAAGACATGCCGTGAAGGGTGACAGGCTGGGATTTGAACGTGCACCGCCTACACAAGGACAATAGCCTCTGGATATGGTGCGCCCGCTCCACCAACTGAGCTATCTGGGGCCCTTGATTGTCGAAGGGGGAGAGGAGACGTCATGTGTCTGGTACAGGGGGTGGTCCACCATCTCCCAAAACTATGCCAGCAGAGGATCTTGTCCATGATATAAATAAAGGGAGGCCTGTTTTAGAGGGAATAGAAACTCAAAGAAGCTGCCGCTTTCATACATGGTACATCATTCCACTACTGAATATGCAACATAATCACAGATTTCTGTAGTTCTCAAGAAAGGTTTTTCAGTGCACATCATAACTTTTAATTTATTTCTTTACTTTTGTGGAGTGTGAGGGAATGTACGACCCAAATGCAAGAGAAAAAGAAGGAGAAGGAAAACAAAAAAGTGGGCTTTGAGGCTGGGCCGACAAGTTAGAAACGGGTTTAGGAGGCAGAGAGCCCTGGGCAGGGGCAGAGGTGTGACTGGGACCACCTCGAAGACAGGCTGGGGCGCAGTGGAGGGCAATATGGACTTTGCGTGGACATTATGGAACCAGGGGGTCCCAACACTAATTACTTATTTTGGAGTCTGCGAAGGTTTCCACCTGGCGGCCCCCCACGCAGCAGACACATTTGTGGAGAGTGAGAGTTGTGTTTACTCTGCCGAATCCATGACAAGCTTATCGGTTCTGTTGGTTGTCAGGAAATTTAGTCCCCAAATGCGGGAGGACGGAGTTTCCAAAAACAACACGTTCAATTAAACCAAAAACACTGCAATTAGCCGGAAAAACTGATACATGGGGACGGAACTGGTGTGATTATGGAGCCTTGGTGGGGGCTTTACAGGGACGTTTTGGACAGTGCTTACAGCCTGAGATCCTGTGTAATGAACTAAGTAACCGGGTCAGAAAGGCTGGGAGTTGCTGCGAGTGTTAGCCAATGACATGGAGAGCCTCACGCGGCGGGCATACAGTCACATGCCCCCGGGAGTATAGAGCGAGCTGGCATGGGATCAGTTCATCAGAACCCCCGCACCCTCAGAGCTGCGCATTCAGGTGAAACTGCTGTACCCTCACACCCTTCAGTCTGCCTTGGAGATGGCGGTACAAAGGGAGAATGTGTGGGATATAGCTGGTGCTGGTGGGGCCTGTTACAATAAGGGGCTACCTGCGGTGAGAGTTTCAGTAGGGAGCCAGCCAGGGGAGGAGAAGCTGGCCTGGATAAATTAAATAACGGAACTGTTGAGAGCTGTGACATTACAGATGACATAGCGGCCATGCCTGGGACCAAGGGATTGCTGTGGGTGTGGCAAATATAGAAGGTCAGAGAGTGCTCAGGCAGGCTGCAGGGAAACGGGTCAGGGTCCTAAAAGAGGGGGATATGCAGCCCCAGATTTCCGCCCCATCTGCACCACCTGGAGGGCCCAACATCACAACCGGGGAAGCATGTCACCTCAGGTTGGGAACCGATTATCGCGGTGGGGCGTACCTGTGCTGGAGACTCCTGTTATGTTCCTGTTACAGTTGAAGGGGTCCCCTGCACAGCGCTTTTAGATACAGGGTCGACAGTGACTGTGTTCAGACTGATGTGGGTCCAGAGGGAACCTCGCTTGAGCCCACTTTGGTACGGCTGCGTACAGTCACAGGGGAGCTGGCCCCTATGAAAGGCAGGGGTGTGTTGACTATGACTGTTGGGGTAAAACATTTCGTCACACAGCCTGGACAGCTGTGGTGCAGGACCTGTGTATTCTTGGCTTGGAGAGCTAGCTGTTGTTGTCATCACGCTAATGTAAACACGGCTCTGTCTCTGCTGCTAAACGCCATCAACAAACTCCAGCGTGCCCATTCCCATGGCGTCCACATTATTACAGGTGACTTTAATAAGGCAAATCTAAAGACTGTATTACCTAAATACAGTACCATCAACATGTAAGATGCCAAACAAGAGGGGAAAACACTCTGGATCATGTGTATTCCAAGATCAAGCATGCATACAGAGCCGTACCCCTCCCCCACCTGGGCCGGTCAGATTACTTCTCCCTGTTCCTCACCTCCGCATACTTTACACCCCCATCAGTCGTCAAACAAAGCCCACAAAGAGGACAATTAGCTTGGATGAAGTCCCAGGTCCGCAGGCTCCTCCGGGCCCATGACTCAGCCTTCAGGTCAGGTGACAGAGCTTTGTACAATGTCGCTCACGCAGACCTGAGGAGAGGCATCAGGACTGCCAAAGTGGACTACAAAATGAGGATAGAGGACCACCTCAACAACCCCCGGCAGGTATGGCAGGGCATACAGACCATCACCAACTATAGAGGCTGTGCAGTGACATCTGGAGACTAAGATGCAGCCTTGACAGAGGAGCTGAACAGCTTATTTCCCCGCTTTGAGCCCCAAACACAGCACTCAGCCACATCAACTCAACCACCACTAGAGCCCCCACCAGCCGCCAAAGCTGCAGGTCCAGATGGAGTACCTGGGAAGGTGCTCAAGGCATGTGCCAACCAGCTAACACAGGTCTTCACTGACATTTTCAACCTGTCTCTGACCGAAGCTGTCATCCCACCCTACCTGAAATCTGCTACAATCATCCCGGTCCCCAAAAAGTCAGTCATCACTAAGTGCTTTGAGAAACCGGTCTTAAGGCACATCAAAGCTTGTCTCCCCCCCACCCTGGACTTGCACCAGTTTGCATACCGGGCAAACAGATCCACCGAAGACACCATAGCCATCGCTCACTCCTCAGCGCTGAGTCACCTGGAGAAACAGGGGAGCTACGTCAGGATGCTCTTTATTGACTTCAGTTCAGCTTTTAATACAATAATACCGGACATTCTAATTCCTAAGCTATCCAACCTCGGGCTCCCACCACACACCTGCTCCTGGATAAAATACTTTTTGGTGAACCGACCCCAGCGTGTGAAACTCGGTCCTCATCTCTCCTCCTCCCGCACTCTCAGCACTGGCTCTCCTCAGGGCCGTGTGCTCAGCCCACTACTCTATTCCCTCTACACAACTGACTTCAGTCCCGCCCACCCAGAGAACTTCATTGTCAAATTTGCTGATGACACAACGGCGGTGGGGCTGATTACAGGGGGAAATGAGGCGGCCTACAGAGATGAGGTCCTAAAACTTGGTGAGTGGTATGCATTGAACAATCTGGCACTGAACATCATCAAAACCAAGGAACTAATCCTGGATTTCAGGCGGAACAGAGCCGCCCCCGCCCCCCTGTACATCAACGGTGAATGTGTAAAGCAAGTGCAGTCCTTCAAGTTCCTCTGCGTCCACATCACTGCAAACCTCTCCTGGTCTGTCAACACCACAGCACTGGTCAAGAAGGCTCAGCAGAGGCTACACTTCCTAAGGTACTCAGGAAGGAGCGCCTGAACACACAGCTGCTGGTGATCTTCTACCGTTCCACCATAGAGAGCCTGCTGACCTATGCTGTGACAGTGTGGCACTCCAGCTGCACGGAAGCAGACAGGAAGAGGCTGCAGAGGGTGGCAAACGCAGTACAGAAGATCATCGGCTGCACTCTGCCCTCGCTGTCTGATATCTACAGCTCCCGTTGTCTCAGCAGGGCAAGGAACATCGTAAAGGACGACACCCATCCCGGTTTCCATTTCTTTGACCTGTTGCCCTCTGGCAGGTGCTTCAGGTCCATATGGGCCAGAACAAACAGACTCAGGGACAGCTTCTTTCCCAAAGATGTGAACATTCTGAACTCATCTGCACTAATTCAACTGCACTGCCATATCTGCACCGACTTAAGCTACCTCATACTGTGCAATATTCTTTCATTCATTTATGTGCAATATTCTTCACTTATTTTTATAGTGTATATATATTTATATTGTGTGTTTCTTGTTTTGTTTTTACATAGCCTTTTACATGTGTGCACTTTTATGGAGCTGCTGCTTAATCTCATTATACTATACTTTAATGACAATAAAAGCTTTCTATTCTATTCTAGATTTTTTGCAGGCTGCAGGTTGTCATTTAGACCTGTTAAAAGGGACTGTGAACTTTTCTAAGGGGCCAGTTGTCACCTTGTTCCCCAACGTTAGTCTAGATGGGCACCCAAGCAAGCTAACAGCTAATGGGGCAGAGACTGTGATCCCCCACACTCAGTAACAGTGGTAATGCCACCACGAATAGAGATCTGTCCGCTGACACTGCCTTTGTGGCCCCAGGTGGGGGAGGGGAGGGTAGTGGCTGCAGTAAGAGAGATATGGAAGAACTGTAGCAGCCTCGATCCGCAGCAGCAGGAACAGTTGTGGTAGCTGCTGCTTGAGTTTCGGGACTGTTTTGCCATGAGTGATGAGAAGATGGAGAGGACTCATCTGGTGCAGCACAAGATCAACAAGAGCGACGCGCTGCCTATCAAATGCCGCCTCCGGCTTGTTAGCAGGCATGTGACGAAGCTGTGACCAAGATGCTGGAGGCAGACCTCATCAAGCCTTCAGATAGTCAATGGGCAGCAGCTGTGGTCATGGTTCCTAAGAAGGTGTCCGGTTGGCGGCTCAACTCCGACTATAGGCCAGTTGACGGTTTAACAAAAAAGGACTCGTACCCTCTTTCTCGCATTGACGAGTCACTGGATCCGGTCTCAGGATCCTCCTGGTTCTCATCCTTGGACCTCTGCACTTGGACCTCCGCACTTGGACCGCACAGACCTAAAACGGCGTTCTGCATGGGGTGGGGATTATGGCAGTTCAAGGTCTTATGCTTTGGACTTTGTAATGCTCCTGCAACATTTGTCAAGCTGATGGACAGGGTGCTGGCTGGGGTGCCCCATCAGCAGTGCTTAGTCTATCTGGACAACATCCTCGTGCATGCCAGCTCCTTTGAGGCTGCCCTGGAGTGTTTGCAGCTAGTGCTGTCGAGAATCATAGCTGCTGGGCTGAAGCTGCATCCAGACAAGTGCCACTTCATACAACGGGAGGTGTACTTTCTGGGTCATCGGGTGGGAGTGGAGGACATTGGCACCATGAAGGAGAAGGTGTAGACTGTTACCGACTGGCCGACTCCCTCGAATCAAGGGCAACTTAAACGTTTTTTAGGCCTGGCGTCATACTACCAGAGGTTTGTGCAGGGTTTTGCCTGCACTGCTGGACCTCTGTTTCAGATGCCACAAAAAGACAGAGACTTTGTGTGGACTGAGTCATGTCAGGAGGCATTCAGAAGCCTTCAGTGTGCTCTGAATGAAGCTCTGGTGCTAGCTCCAGCTGATCCCTCATTACCCTTCATTTCGGATACAGATGCGAGCAGTGTGGGTGTGGGTGGTTGCTTATTTCAGCCAGGCATTCAACAAACATGAGAGGCGTTATTGCGTCACCCGCCGAGAGTTATTGGCAGTGGTGTTGTCAATCCGGCACTTCAAATATTACTTGTGTGGGTTGTGGTTTACAGTGAGGACTGATCACTCGGCTCTGCAGTGGCTCATGACATTCAAGGAGCCAGAAGACCAGGTGGTCAGGTGGATCGAAGAGCCCCAGGCCTTTAACTTTAAGGTGGAGCATAGGGCTAGGACACTTCATGCCAATGCAAATGGGTGCCGGTTTTGTGAGGAGAGGGAAGAGAGAAAGAGAGAGCTCAGAGAGGAGGAAACTGGCACCATTGTCCAGCCAGTGGATGAGCTGATGTGCTAGGCCTGCAGGCTGTCGACATGGTAGAGTGGAAACAGGAGCAGGATGTGGACCTGCAGCCTGATCAGCAGTGGGTGGTGAAACAAAACTGGCCGCCATTGGGACGGGGTGGCAGCGTTCTCCACCACAACTGAGGGACTGTGGTTGATCCTCTGCGGCTAGAACAGGGGTCGGCAACCCAAAATGTTGAAAGAGCCATATTGGACCAAAAAAAGTCTTGTATAAGCCTTATAATGAAGGCAACACATGCTGTATGTATCTATATTAGTTATATTATTAACATTCAGGCAATTAATGCAAATGATTCGGTCCAAGAAACTCTTTTCTCCTCAGTTATTTTTCTCTTTTTCCCTTTGGAAACAATTCCTTTGGCCGGCTTGTTTACAACAGCCACCTGCTTGGCCCCCCGCCCTGCTGGTGTGTGTCGCAGGCTTTGACGTAAATCTTCGTAAAAAGAAATGTTGAAATTTAATATTTATTCCACACATTTTTACAACATTGGAAAACGTTAAGAATGTTTGTGTCATGTTTGTCCTCCTACAGAAACCATATTAAAACAAAAAATATATTTCCCTCCCCCATCGATTTCCATTTTCAAACATTTTTGAAAAAGCTCCAGGGAGCCACTAGGGCGGCGCTAAAGCTAAAGCTCTAGAGCCGCGGGTTGCTGACCCCCAGGCTAAAACAATGCGTACTGACGCGGGCCTGGAAGGAGCTTGCAACGGGGAAGGAGAGGTGGCAAGTGGTGGTCCCTATGAACCTGCAGGTCGTAGTGCTTAGGGCCATGCATGGTATGCATGGTTGCAAAAAAAACCCTGTCACCTCCGCCAGAGTTTTTACTGGCGGCGGTGTAGGAGAGATGTGGAGGATTTTTGCCGGCAGTGTGACCCCTGCATAGCCCGCAAAGACCCCTCTGGCTGGTCACACAACCCAGTCTCACATAAAAACGTACCCTGCCTACATTGGTCCAAAGTGCAAAAACGTAGAGGGGCTACAATATTAGCCCTTGAAATGTATAACTGTTACATTTTGAAATGTATAACTGTTACATTTTTCTGCCTATTCATTTTGCGTCCAAGTCACGTGACTTTTAAGATTCTGGCCGTGACAGCAACAAACATGGTGGACATTTTTCATTTTTGAGTGAAAGAAATCAATATTTTGAGTTAGTTTCTGCATAGAAATATATATATTTTACTTTCATAATATTCACTCAGTGAATTTACATAATCACTTGCTTGCTCTTGGTTGCAACGTTTTTTCAGATCTCGTCAGAATAATGTAAAACGGTAACGTTTTAAAAATGTGAAAAAGTAACATTTTGGTTGTTGACGGTGCTGTGAAAAAAAATCAATATTTTGATGCTTCCTCGTTGTTGGGAATTATTTCCAGATCTCGCCAGAATAATAATTTGAAATTGCAACATTTTGGTGCTGGGATACGTGGCCGTGATATATACACGGCCACGTACAGTATGCCGGCGGGGATCCCCCCCCCAAACCAGATTTTGATAGCGGAGCCAGTCAGCCCACAGAAAGCAGTTTTATTTTGAAAACCAACCGGATTTTCTTGCATTCCAAAAGTCTGACTTCCGGCCCGCCAAAATAAAAGATACAGCCAGACGAATGAAAAAATGAAAATAATCCCTCTGGGATCCCCCATAGATACGTCATAGTGACGAGGGGGATCCTGGACACGTGACAGATGCCCCCGACCGTGTGCCGGTTAATATTTAAGATAGTTAAGTTTAGAGTAAGTAAACTAAGTAGGGATGCTGTTATTATAATAATAATAATAATAATAAATAATTATAAATAATTTGAATTAATTATTAATTATATATCAGACTTAACCTCCAAAAATTAACTAATAGGGATGGCACTCCACTGTTCTGGTGTCTAAACCGTGCAGAATAAAGTAAACAAATTTTGGCATAAATAAACAAAAAAAAGTCACAAGCTCAAAAAGTTGTATTTTTCTACAATACTGCAATAGTTCGGCTTTTTGTCCAGCGCTTTAAAAGCTGAGGGGAGTTAGGAAACCAGGTTGCCAGATTGGTCTCCTGTGTGCCGTTTTTCACGCATATAGCAGTGCGTCGTTGACTAAGTACAGGCGGAGTTGTCAAGTAATGCGTGAAAAACGCTGACAATAGCAAACCTGGCAACCACTAATATTGAGTTTTTTTAGCCACTTACCCAAAAAAAAGGGTCCGATTAATTTTCCATGGATGATTGCTATTACTGTAGAAACAGTATATAATTTATCTAGACTTTAGGTCTTGAATGTGTTAAAAAAACCACATCTGGCATATCACATTGAGTAGCCTAACTATACTTTTGAATCTAAACTATTCATCAGTCCGACCATTTCTTCTTCTTAGATTTTTAGATTTAGATTTATTTATTTGCACAGTTAAACATTACACAAATAAAAGTACCAACTTTAAAAATTTAAAGTGCAGGAAGAGGCGAAAACTCAAAGAGCTTATCAGGTGCCTCCACCTATAGTTAACATAAAATTTAATATCATAGCCTACTTATAAAAACAAAATATACAAATTATCAGTTAGAAATCTATAGATGATAGAAATGAAAGGAAAATAAAGGAAAAGAATTTACACAAAAGAAAAATGATCGGATAAATGAAAAACAAGTAAAATTTAATAATTAAGAAACAAACAAAAAAATAAACGACTAAATAACAAACCAGATGAACAAAAAAATAATAATTTCCAGGAGATTACACAAGACAGTAACATTTTTCAGCACATCCATTACTTATGCCAGAGCAGTTCCATTCACAAAACAAAAAGTAAGTGGTGTTTCAGACATCCTTTAAAACCTTGTACAGAGAAGCATTTTTTTTTGCTAAATGGGAATATGTATTCCATAGTTTGACCCCCCTGTACCGTATTGCATATTTACCCCTGGTTGTAACATGTTTATTAAGTAGACTTACTAAAAAACGTTTCTTACCGGTTTCTTACCCAAAACCGCTTCGACAAGCTCATCACGTACCTGAAGTCACAAGAAGCCATCTATGAGCAGCTAGATCAGCTAAAAGATTTTGTCGAACCCATTAGAGAGAGGATGAAGTTTCAAAAGTACGCCAGAACAAAGACGACCAAGTCCAGCAGTGAAACAGAAGGCTGCATACTTTGTGGTGACCCAAAGCACAGAAAGAGACTGTACTTCTGCAGGAAGTTCAGGACCAACCTGAAGCCATCGGAGAGAAGGTATGCAGCACGACAACTTGGTGCCTGCAAAAGATGCAGCGAACTCCCCCCCGGCGAAGACTGCAAGAAAACAATCTATCTGTGTGGAAATCCGGTTTGCAAAGGACAACACCACTACCTTCTCTGTCCAGTTGCCAGGCCTCAGCCCCAAAGAACGTCCAAGTACGGTCCAGTGAGAGCTGAGGGTAAAAGATACACCGAAACTCAAGAAAAGTTTCTCTCCAAACTTACACCTGAGCTGGCGCAGCAGTGTCAAGACGCCTTCTGCAACGTAGTGTCCAGAGCTTACAACTCCACAGCAGCTGAGAGAGGCCTTCTGGAGGAAAACTCCTTGACTGAGTACTAGAGATGCACCGATCGATCGGCCCCCGATCGGGATCGGGCCGATAATGGCCCTATCGGCTTTGATCGGAGATCGGAAAATAATAGTTCAAAACCTAACCAGGGGTAAATACAGTGTGTTACAACCAGGGGTAAATATGCAATACGGTACCGGGGGGTCAAACTATGGAATACATATTCCCATTTAGCAAAAAAATGCTTCTCTGTACAAGGTTTTAAAGGATGGTTGAAAGACAGTCACATTACTTATGTTGCCATTAATCATTGTCTGATAATGTCTCTGAATGTTTTCTATAAACACTGGTTTGTGCTACAGGTGTATTTATTATTATACTAAATATTAATATTATGATTAATATAAATTATTAATTAATTTCTGGAGGTTAAGTCTGATATATAATTAATTCAAATGATTTATAATTATTTATTATTATTATTATTATTATTATTATTATTATTATTATTATTATTATTATCCATCCATCCATCCATTGTCCACCGCATTATCCGAGTCCGGGTCGCGGGGGCAGCAGTCGGAGCAGGGATCCCCAGACTTCCCTCTCCCCGGACACCTCCTCCAGCTCCTCCGGGGGGACCCCAAGGCGTTCCCAGGCCAGCCGAGTGACGTAGTCACTCCAGCGTGTCCTGGGTCTTCCTCGGGGCCTCCTCCCGGTGGGACATGCCCGGAACACCTCCCTAGGGAGGCGTCCAGGGGGCATCCTATACAGGTGCCCGAGCCACCTCAGCTGGCTCCTCTCGATGTGGAGGAGCAGCGGCTCTACTCCGAGCTCCTCCCGGGTGACAGAGCTCCTCACCCTATCTCTAAGGGAGCGCCCCGCCACCCTGCGGAGGAAACTCATTTCGGCCGCTTGTATCCGGGACCCCGTTCTTTCGGTCATGACCCAGAGTTCATGACCATAGGTGAGGGTGGGAACGTAGATCGACCGGTAAATCGAGAGCTTTGCCTTTCGGCTCAGCTCCCTCTTCACCACTACGGACCGATACAATGACCGCATTACTGCGGCCGCCGCACCAATCCGCCTGTCGATCTCGCGCTCCGTTCTCCCCTCACTCGTGAACAAGACCCCAAGATACTTAAACTCCTCCACCTGAGGCAGGAACTCTCCCCCGACCTGGAGGGTGCAAGCCACCTTTTTCCGGTCGAGAACCATGGCCTCAGACTTAGAGGTGCTGATTCTCATCCCAGCCGCTTCACACTCGGCTGCAAACCGCCCCAGTGCATGCTGAAGGTCCTGGCTCGAGGGAGCCAACAAGACCACATCATCTGCAAAAAGCAGAGATGAAATCCTGAGGCTCCCGAACCGTACCCCCTCCGGCCCCTGGCTGCGCCTAGAAATCCTGTCCATAAAAATTATGAACAGGACCGGTGACAAAGGGCAGCCCTGCCGGAGTCCAACACGCACCGGGAACAGGTCTGACTTACTGCCGGCAATGCGAACCAAGCTCCTGCTCCGGTCATACAGGGACCGTACAGCCCTCAGCAGAGGGCCTCCGACCCCATACTCTCGGAGCACCCCCCACAGGATGCCACGTGGGACACGGTCGAAAGCCTTCTCCAAGTCCACAAAACACATGTGGACTGGTTGGGCAAACTCCCATGCGCCCTCGAGCACCCTGCGGAGGGTGTAGAGCTGGTCCAGCGTTCCACGGCCAGGGCGAAAACCGCATTGTTCCTCTTGAATCCAAGGTTCGACTATCGGCCGAATTCTCCTCTCCAGCACCCTGGAATAGACTTTCCCCGGGAGGCTGAGGAGTGTGATTCCCCGGTAGTTGGAACACACCCTCCGGTCCCCCTTTTTGAAGAGAGGGACCACCACCCCGGTCTGCCAGTCCAGAGGCACTGTCCCCGACTGCCACGCGATGCTGCAGAGGCGTGTCAGCCACGACAGCCCCGCAACATCCAGAGACTTGAGGTACTCAGGGCGGATCTCATCCACCCCCGGTGCCTTGCCACCGAGGAGCTTCCGAACTACCTCAGTGACTTCAGCTTGGGTAATGGATGAATCAACCTCTGAATCCTCAGCCTCTGCTTCCTCGACGGAAGGCGTGTCAGCGGGATTGAGGAGATCCTCGAAGTATTCCTTCCACCGCCCGACGATGTCCCCAGTCGAGGTCAACAGCTCCCCTCCTCCACTGTAAACAGTGTTGGTGGAGCACTGCTTCCCCCTCCTGAGGCGCCGGATGGTTTGCCAGAATTTCCTCGAGGCCGACCGGTAGTCCTCCTCCATGGCCTCCCCGAACTTTTCCCAGACCCGAGTTTTTGCTTCCGCGACCGCCCGGGCCGCAGCCCGCTTGGCCTGCCGGTACCCGTCAGCTGCCTCGGGAGTCCGTCGAGCTAGCCAGGCTCGGTAGGACTCCTTCTTCAGCTTGACGGCATCCCTTACTTCCGGTGTCCACCACCGGGTTCGGGGATTGCCGCCGCGACAGGCGCCGGAGACCTTACGGCCGCAGCTCCGGACGGCCGCGTCAACAATGGAAGCGGAGAACATGGTCCATTCGGACTCAATGTCTCCGGCCTCCCTCGGAATCCGGTCAAAGCTCTCCCGGAGGTGGGAGTTGAAGACCCCCCTGACAGGGGAATCTGCCAGACGTTCCCAGCAGACCCTCACGATACGCTTGGGTCTTCCAGGTCTGACCAGCTTCCTCCCCTGCCAGCGGATCCAACTCACCACCAGGTGGTGATCAGTTGACAGCTCAGCCCCTCTCTTCACCCGAGTGTCCAAGACATACGGCCGGAGGTCAGATGAAACGACAACAAAGTCGATCATTGACCTCCGGCCTAGGGTGTCCTGGTGCCACGTGCACTGATGGACACCCTTATGCTCGAACATGGTGTTCGTTATGGACAAACTGTGGCTAGCACAGAAGTCCAATAACAGAACACCACTCGGGTTCAGATCGGGGAGGCCGTTCCTCCCAATCACACCTCTCCAGGTAACACTGTCATTGCCCACGTGAGCGTTGAAGTCCCCCAACAGAACGATGGAGTCCCCAGTTGGGGCACTTTCCAGCACCCCTCCCAGGGCCTCCAGGAAGGCCGGGTACTCTGCACTGCCGCTCGGCCCGTAGGCCGAAACGACAGTGAGAGACCTATCCCCGACCCGAAGGCGCAGGGAAGCGACCCTCTCGTTAAGTGGGGAGAACTCCAACACATGGCGGCTGAGCTGGGGAGCTATGAGCAAGCCCACACCAGCTCGCCGCCTCTCACCATGGGCAACTCCAGAGTGGAAGAGAGTCCAACCTCTCTCAAGGAGCTGGGTTCCAGAGCCCAGGCTGTGCGTGGAGGTGAGCCCGACTATCTCTAGTCGGTACCTCTCAGCCTCCCGCACAAGCTCAGGCTCCTTCCCCCCCAGCGAGGTGACATTCCATGTCCCTAAAGCCAGAGTCGTCGTCCGGGGATTGGGTCGCCGGGGCCCCCGCCCACGGCTGCCACCCAAATCACACGGCACCTGTGTCCCCTTATGAACCCTCCCGCGGGTGGTGGGCCTACGGGAGGGCGGGCCCACGTCGCTCTTTCGGGCTGCGCCCGGCCGGGTCCCGTGGGCCAAGACCCGGCCACCAGACGCTCGCCTGCGAGCCCCGACCCCAGGCCTGGCTCCAGGGTGGGGCCCCGGTAACGCCGATCCGGGCGACGTAAACTTCCTTGCTCTTGTCTTCTTCATAAGGGGCTTTGAACCGCTCTTTGTCTGACCCGTCACCTAGGACCTGTTTGCCATGGGAGACCCTACCAGGGGCATTAAGCCCCGGACAACATAGCTCCTAGGATCATTCGGGTGCTCAAACCCCTCCACCACGGTAAGGTGGCGGTTCAAGGAGGGGTATTATTATTATTATTATTATTATTATTATTATTATTATTATTATTATTATTATAACAGCATCCCTACTTAGTTTAGTTACTCTAAACTTAACTATCTTAAATATTAACCGGCACACGATGGGGGCATCTGTCACGTGTCCAGGATCCCCCTCGTCACTATGACGTATAGGGGGATCCAGAGGGATTATTTTCATTTTTTCATTCATTTGTCTGGCTGTATCTTTTATTTTGGCGGGCCGGAAGTCAGACTTTTGGAATGCAAGAAAATCCGGTTGGTTTTCAAAATAAAACTGCTTTCTGTGCATAATACATCCATGTTTCTGTGGGCTGACTGGCTCCGCTATCAAAATCTGGTTTGGGGGGGGAATCCCCGCCGGTAGGGATGGGAATTGATAAGATTTTTTCGATTCCGATTCTCTTATCGATTCTGCTTATCGATTCGATTCTTTATCGATTCTCTTATCGATTCTCATTTGGAAAAAAGGAGAAGAAACAATTTTAGTATCAACTTTATTAATAAAACAAAGTTGATACTAAAATACTAAAAAGAAACAATTTTAGTATCAACTTTTTTTTAATAAAACAAAGTTGATACTAAAATTGTTTCTTTGTTTCAATTTCTTTGTTTCTCCGACCTTTTTTGTTCAAAGATATAAAACTTTTATACAAAAGTATAAACAAAAAAAATATATAATGAGGTCTTAAGATGCCCCCAGCCTTGGGCTCCTCGATGGTGCCAGGGGGTCCCCACAAAACGATTTGTAATATACAGTAAAATATGTATTTAATATAAAATAATAATAATAATAAAATAAATATTCTTCTGTAGAAATTAACGAAAAACAACTAATTATTTTGTAGCAATTACACAAGAATGTCCAGTAACATGTTCAACACCACAAACTTAGTCACTGCTGGTGACATTCATCTATTCTGGCCTGATACTCTTCCCTGCCTTGATGAAAGGAGAAGCTAGCGTTAGATGCTCTTTAACTTCTCCATAGATGAGCTGATCAGCTGCAGCTGTGTCGGGAGCTCCGCTGTCCGCCGGAGCGCCTGGCACGTCTGCGTGGCGCAGCTCTTCTAAAGCATGATTTATGGTTCCGCGTTAGATCGACGCAGAGCCTACGGCGTAGGGTACGCGGCGACGCGCGCCGTACGGTGCGTGTTGCCGCGTACCCTACGCCGTAGGCGCTGCGTTGGTGTAACGCGGAACCATAAATCAGCCTTACCACACGCCGGCTGACTCCGCGGTCCCAGCACATCAGCCGGCCGAGTCCTAACAGTTTCCCCCCTCTGTTGAAATGTCCACATTGCAAGAATTGTTGCCCTGTTGTCATCCTTTTTGGTAAAATGTAACCAAACTTTCCAGCGTTTATGCCGCTTTGTCCCCGTGTTTTCCTGCTGGGCGCGAATGCGCACGCTGCGCAACGTGCTTGGTGACGTCATTCGTGCCGACTGGAATCGATAAGGGAATCGTTCGGGGAAAAAGGCAAACGATTCCAAGGAATTGAAACACTGGGAACCGGTTCTCAACAAGAACCGGTTCTCGATTCCCATCCCTACCTGCCGGCATACTGTACGTGGCCGTGTATATATCACGGCCACGTATCCTAGCACCAAAATGTTGCAATTTCAAATTATTATTCTGGCGAGATCTGGAAATAATTCCCAACAACGAGGAAGCATCAAAATATTGATTTTTTTTCACAGCACCGTCCAACAACCAAAATGTTACTTTTTCACATTTATAAAACGTTACCGTTTTACATTATTCTGACGAGATCTGAAAAAACGTTGCAACCACGAGCAAGCAAGTGATTATGTAAATTCACTGAGTGAATATTATGAAAGTAAAATATATATATTTTTATGCAGAAACTAACTCAAAATATTGATTTCTTTCACTCAAAAATGAAAAATGTCCACCATGTTTGTTGCTGTCACGGCCAGAATCTTAAAAGTCACGTGACTTGGACGCAAAATGAATAGGCAGAAAAATGTAACAGTTATACATTTCAAAATGTAACTGTTATACATTTCAAGGGCTAATATTGTAGCCCCTCTACGTTTTTGCACTTTGGACCAATGTAGGCAGGGTACGTTTTCATGTGAGACTGGGTTGGGTCACATGCACCACTCCAACAGTTTCCTGTTGGAGGCCCGATGGAGAGAGTGGCAGCAGATATTGTGGGCCCTCTGCCAAAGGTAACTACTATGTTCTCTCAGCCATTGATTACTTCACTGGATGGCCAGAAACATATGCGCTGCCGGACCAGGAGGCAGAAACGGTTGTAGTGGTGTGTTCAGTCATTTTGGGGGTGACAGAGACTATCCACTCCGATTAGGGCAGAAATTTAGAGTCACGGATGTTTGTCTCCATGTGTACGCGACTGGCACACAAGACTCACACCACCCCCCTGAGGCCACAGAGTGATGGGTTAGTGGAAAGATATCACCGCATCTTGGGGCAGCAGCTGGCTATCCTCACATCAAAACACCAGAAGGACTGGAATGACCATCTTCTCCTGGTGCTTATGGCGTGTCGGTCTGCGGTGCAAGAATCCACATCCTGCACACCTGCTCTTCTCATGCTGGGGAGAGAACTTCTGGTGTTAGCGCATGTTTTTGGAGCAATAGTTGAGTGCAGGGCTACAGTCCCCAACGCAAGAATGGTCGGTGTCCTAAGCTGGACAGTCAATGGGTGGGTCCTTGTATAGTGATGGAGAGACTAGGAGAAGTTGTTTACAGGGTGCAGCTGCCATCCAAGGGGAGATGGGTGGTTCTCCACAGAGACAGGCTGGCTCGATACCAAGGGGTCACTCCTGCCCTAGCACCGACAACGTCTGTCTATACAGGCTCCCACACTTTTCCCTGATTTGCTTCTTTCCTCTTCTCCTCTACCACCAACAGTAACACCGGCCTGCACCGCTCCAGCGCCCCAGCCTAGCCCACAGAGACATAAGAGAGTCCCGAGCCGGCTCCGAGACCTTGTTGGTCCCTTTAGCAGGGAATGTAGTTAGAGGTGTGACCGGTTTTTCGTATAGGGCAAGAATTTTTTTTTTAATCTCTAACGTTACTTTTTCTGTTTGCGAGTTGCCTTTGGTCAGTCCCACCTTGAAGTGGACATTGATTGGCTGTCACTGTGTTTGGGCTTGTTTAGCATACGCTGGTAGGCTCCCATTGTAGATGGACAGGCATGGGGAGGAATGGTAGCGGATAACAGAAGTAAAAAAGGAGGAGCATGTGAACGCTGTCGGCCCAGTGAATGGGGAATTTACATTTCAAAAACGCCCCGACAGCACCATTGATAAAGGTAGGGTGATATGTGTTCTTTGTGGAAAGGAATTTGCTAACCACCAAAGCAGGTGAAGTTTAGCCGAACACATAAACGCAAAACACCCGGTCGGGAGTGCAGCCACAGCTAACGTTAGCAGTAAAGATGTTAGCAATTTATCAAGCCACAGCAACGCTCTTCCCCAAACTAAACTCGAGGAGAGTGCCAAGGAAACAGCTGATGAGAGTAACAACAGCAGCACGACGTCACAGGTAGCGCCAATATTTGCAAGATGAATAACTGGGGAAATCAGAATCAGAATCATCTTTATTGGCCAGGTTCGAACATTGTCCAACAAGGAATTTGACTCCGGTAGTTTCGCTCTCTATGGTCTTAAAGGTAAACAAATAAACAATAGACAAATGTGGAATTTCTATGTACAAAAATTATAAACATTTTAAGGTGCAGCAGTTTGAGGTAGTGAGAATAATTATGACCTATTTACAATTTCTACAGACAAGAATTATGCAAAAGTACAAGATAAAAAATTAAAAATTTTACAAAAGAAATAAAAAAGTGAGAGGTGCAGCAGAGTGAGGCAACATGAATATTAAAGAGGGGTGCTGGATGATTTATTTATATTTTTATGATTTATTTTTATATTGCACGTGATTGGTTACTCTGAGACTTTGTTATCTGTGAGAGTTCATCAGAGCAACCGCTTGCGGGAAGAAACTGTCCCTGTGTCTTGAAGTCCTGGCGCACAAAGCACTGTAGCGCCGTCCAGAGGGGAGGAGTTGGAACAGGCAGTGTCCCGGGTGTGAGGGGTCGGCAGAGATTCGACCTGCCCGTTTCCTGGTCCTGGACCGGTACAGGTCGTCGATAGATGGGAGGTTAGTCCCAACTATCCTCTCTGCAGTCCTGATGGTCCGTTGCAGTCTGTGCCTGTCCAGTTTGGTGGCTGATCCAAACCAGACAGTGATGGAGGAGCAGAGAACAGACTGTATGATGGCAGTGTAAAATGTGATCAGCAGCTGCTGTGGCAGGTTGAACTTCCTGAGCTGCCGCAGGAAGTACAACCTTTGCTGCGCCTTGTTCCTGACGGAACTGATGTGGGTGGACCACTTCAGGTCCCGGGAGATGGTGGACCCCAGGAACTTGAAGGAGTCTGTGGAGGAGACAGTGCTGTTGAGGATGGTGAGGGGGGGGGAGTGGCGGTGGGTTTTTTCTGAAGTCCACTGTCAACTCCACAGTCTTGAGCGGGTTCAGCTCCAGGTGGTTCCGACCGCACCAGTGGACCAGCTGTTCCACCTCCCTTCTGTACGCGGACTCGTCACCTTCCCGGATCAGGCCGATGACGGTGGTGTCGTCCGCGTACTTCAGGAGTTTCACAGACGAGTCCCCTGAGGTGCAGTCGTTCGTGTAGAGGGAGAAGAGCAGTGGTGAGAGGACGCACCCCTGGGGGGCGCCAGTGCTGATGGTGCGGGTGCTGGATGAGATGCTCCCCAGCCTCACCTGCTGCTCTCTGTCACTCAGGAAGCTGGTAATCCACTGACAGGTGGGGGCAGCACGGTGAGCTGGGTGAGCTTCTGGTGGAGGATTGCGGGAGCGATCGTGTTGAACGCTGAGCTGAAGTCCACGAACAGGATCCTCGCATAAGTCCCTGAGGTGTCGAGGTGACGCAGGATGTGGTGCAGTCCTATGTTGACTGCATCATCCACCGACCTGTTTGCCCGGTAAGCAAACTGCAGGGGGTCGAGCAGGGAGCCTGTGATGTCTTTCAGGTGGCTCAACACCAGCCGCTCAAAGGTCTTCATGACCACAGACGTCAGGGCGACGGATCTGTAGTCATTTAGACCAGTGATGGTGGGTTTCTTGGGGACTGGGATGATGGTGGAGCGTTTGAGGCATGAGGCCACCTCACACAGCTCCAGGGACCGGTTGAAGATCCTTGTGAAGGTGGGAGCCAGCTGCTCGGCGCAGGCTCTCAGGCAGGAGGGCGACACGCCGTCCGGGCCTGGAGCCTTCCTGATCTTCTGCCTTTTGAACAGCCGACACACGTCGGCGCAGTTTTTTGAGGGTCGGAGTGAACCAGGGTTTATTGTTACTGTATGTGCAGAAGGTCTTGGTCTGCACACACATGTCCTCACAGAAACTGATATATGATGTAACAGTGTCAGTCAGTTCATGGAGATCTGAGGCTGCAGCTTCAAATACACTCCAGTCCGTGCTTTCGAAACAGTCCTGGAGCTTGAGCTTTGACTCCTCAGTCCACTTTTTCACGGTATTAACTACAGGCTTCGAGGTCTTTAATTTCTGCCTGTAGGTAGGGATCAGATGAAGCAGACAATGGTCAGAGTGACCAAGAGCTGCGCGGGGAACAGAGCGGTATGCATTTTTTATGGCGGTGTAACAATGGTCCAGGGTCCGCGTGTCCCTGGTGGGACACGTGACGTGTTGTCTGAATTTCGGGAGTTCGTGAGTGAGGTTTGCTTTGTTAAAATCCCCCAAAACAATAAAGAATGAGTTCGGGAGTTTTTTCTCCAGGTCTGTTATCTCATCGGCGAGACACTGCGTGGCTTCAGCCACACACGCGTCGGGTGGAATGTAGACGCCGACCAGAACAAAGGATGAAAAGGATGAAAACTCCTGCGGTGAATAAAAGGGTTTACAGTTCACAAAAAGTGTCTCTAAGTGAGGACTGCAAGAAACTTTTAGCACTGTGGCATCTGTACACCAACCTTCGTTAATATAGAGGCAAATCCCGCCGCCTTTTTGCTTCCCTGATGATTCCTTGCAGCGATCCGCTCGGATGAGCTGGAATCCCGGCAGCCGCAACGCGCTGTCCGGGATCAGTTCACTGAGCCAGGTTTCCGTGAAGCAAACGGCGGCAGATCTGCTAAAGTCCCGGTTATTTGTGATGAGCATAAGAAGTTCATCTATTTTGTTTGTAAGGGATCGGACGTTTCCCAGGTGGATGGAGGGGAGCGCGGTTCGGAATCCTCTCTCTCTCAGCCGCACGAGGGCTCCGGCGCGTTTCCCCCGCTTGCGTCTCCTGTAGAGCCGGTAAACAGCGGCTGCTGCTCCGACCAGAATCTCCTTAAAGCTGTGCGGATCGGAGAAAATTGGGCAAGATGTGCCGGGAGAAGACTTCCTAATATTAAATAATTCTTCTCTGCTGAAGGTGACCCGAGAGGGGCAGCAGAAAACAGGAAAAATAAACAAAAAGTAGAAGAAAAACAGAGAGCGAAATACCGAGGCGACCGTAGGTGGCGCCATCCTAGTTCACAGGGGAGGAGATCCCGGAGCTACTCTGTGTACATAAGCCTCGATGTACAAGATGTATTGTAGAGGTCATAACACTGAAGTAGTATCTTATTATTTTGATTTAGACAATCTTCCATTTATTTATTCTATCACAGTGGTGTAAATGGGCTACATATAGTAAACAGCATGAAGTGCATGGCGTTTTTGTGTTGTCATGACTGAATAAACTTCATTCATTCATTCATTCAATTGCAAGCGTAACTTGATCAGACAGGTGTTATTTGATCTTGAGGCATGAAAATTGTATCAAAAGTAGTTTAATAGGGTTGCAGTCAAGTGTTATTACATTTCCAGTAGAAGGAGCTAACATTATCTGCTCAAATAGCGTGTGGAGGATTGTACTACCTGAGACTTTGTACTCGTAGGTGTAGCAGGTACTGTTGAGAACACATTGCTCTGTCTGGACTAGCTCTGGACACAACATATCCTCCGAGGCTGGGAGGCGGAGAATATGTCTGCTTCTGTTTCTTGTTGCCCCTGGGTCACACTGCTGCACAATGACAGCAAAAAAAAGCAGTCTTAATTTCAGAGGCAAGGATTAATGGGTGAAGCCAGTTGGTATCAAAGCTGTCTTTCACATTTACAGCTTCAGCTGCTCGGCACCCAGACTATGGAACTCCCTACCCCACACATAAGACTTTCAGACTCCATCGTAACTCTCAAAACCAAACTCAAAATTCACCTTTTCAAACTGGCATACTCTCTCTGACTGTACACTGTCTCTGTGGCTATAACATTGGTTGATGTTGTTTGGTTTTAATAATGTTTGATGTTGTTATTAGGGCCCGAGCACTTATTGCCCTATTGTATCTGTAGGAATTTTCCTTGTTTTTTTTTTTTTTTTTCCCTTCTGATGAAATGAGGGCCTTTTTGCCCCCCTGAACATGCCCCAAAAGTCACCAAATTTTGCACACAAGCCAGGCCTGGCAAAAAATTTGAGATTTAATGGTTTGCATTAATGGGCGTGGCCTAATGGCTCAACAGCGCCCCCTAGAAGACTTTGTGCCTCAAGCCCCACGATACGGTTTGACGTACATGCACGAAAATCGGTACACACCTGTATCATGTCGCAACTTAAAAAACAGTCTCTTGGCGCCATGGCCGAAAGCGAACAGGAAGTCGGCCATTTTGAATTAAACGTGTAATTTTGGCGCAATTTATTCCACTTCTTCGGCCGTTAATGCGGCCTGAACCGTAACGTGCACCCAGGTGTGTTATACATCAAAATGTGCTTCTCCATCCTGCGACAACGCGCATTACTTTTCTCAGTCAAAAGCGTTACCGTGGCGACGATAGATGCCAAAAAGCGCGCCCTCCCTTCATCTGATTGGTCCATATTTGTAAGTCCCTACTTTCTGCCATAACTTTTTAATGGTTTGACATAAAGAGTTGTGGGTGGTGTCATCTGACTCGGTTTTGAGTCCTTGAATTGGTGCAAATTAGCCCTGCCCGTTCTTCTGATTGGTTGATATTTGATAGTCACTTTTTTCTGGCATAACTTTTGAATGGTTTGACATAGAGTCGTTGGTAGTGTCATCGGACTCAGTATTGAGTACTAGATGCCAAAAATCATCTGATTCATCAATATTTGATAGTCCCTATTTTCTGCTATAACTTTTGAATTGTTTGACATAGAGACTCGTGGGTGGTGTCATCTGACTCGGTTTTGACTCCTTCACCTTAATTGGTGCAAATCAGCGCCGCCCCTTCTTCTGATTGGTCGATATGTGATAGTTCCTACTTTCTGCCATAACTTTTGAATGGTTTGATATAGAGAGTCGTGGGTGGTGTCATCCGCTAAATGTCCAGGCCTGAAGAATCTACATGCAAGTCATACAAGCTTCCACTGCAGCACGCCTGAACGTGCACAAGGGTGGAGGGCCCATTCATCGCTGCTTGCAGCTTTAATTATTATTATTATTATTATTATTATTATTATTAATATTATTAACTGCATAAAATATTGTCATTCATTCTGTAGTTCTAAACTAAGAAATATTTGTATTGAGAACTAGCCACTAATGTTATTAACTGTGTGAAGGAACAGATTTATACAATCAAATTATCAATTTTATTGTCCTTCAAAACCAAAACTTGAATTTAGTTCATAGCAACCAACTGCCCTGACCCAATACATTTCTACAGCCAGTTTTGCTTATGTGCAACTGAAGACTGATTATAAATGTAAAGGTTAGATAATAATAAACTGCTAGTAAAAGGTAACATAATGGTACCATACTAATGTGAACATATTTATAAGTTTATTATAAGCTTTATGTTTTAAGTTTTATGTTTTTCAACGTTTTATGTAAAGCACTTTGTGTTGCATTTTATACATGCATGAAAAACGCTATATAAATAAAGTTTGATTTGATTTGATTTGATTCTGCACCTGAGCCAGGCATGCACTCCACTCTGTCAGTTTCTAATGACGTACCTTTGTGTGACGCTCATTAATCCACTGAAGTCCCTGTATCATTACTGTTTTCGCACTGCCTGCTACATGACATTGTGCGTAGATTTACATGATACATGCAACATGCTGTCAGTTCCTGCAGTCTGGAACATCCACATGACACATGGCTACAGTTCACCATAATTGCATTTTTTTTTTGGCTTTAGTTTAAATCCAATAATCTGCAGAGGTGTTTTGTGGCATTATTTGATTCCATAGTGAACATTTGGAGACAATGTTTGGACAAGATGACATTAAAACATTATCCAGATGATATCCTTCATTACTATTCTACCAATGGAAAATTGGACTATTTCTCTGATCTCATCAAATATATTATCATCTATCTCTACATACTACCTTAACTACCTTTTCTCAAATGCGCATGTATAATATACAGAACGTTTCTCTGTGTCTCTTAACATTATGCAATGACTCTTGACATTATGCAATGACAAGAAATCTCTCCTTTGATCTCTTTTTATTTATGAAATGGATGCTTTTCAACATCTTTACCTTAATGCATAATTCATCAGCTAGTCAGCTATCCAGCTTTAGTTTTGGAAAGAGCAAAAGTTGTATAGTTTCTTTTGATACGGGAAAATAAGTATTAAAATTTTGCAAGAACAGTAAAATCAGGTCTAGACTGAACAAGCAAATCAGCTATTATGATGATGATAATTATCAACTTTTAATTCCTTTTTTCTTGGGAGACAATGGGGAATTGGCTGTTGCCTAAGCTGTAGCCTACGTCGTAGCCTGACGTCGAGGCGACGCAGACCCAACGCAGACCGTCACGGCAACGGCGTAGGCTCTGCATTGTTTTAACACAGAACCTTAAATCAGGCTTTAGAGGGGACCGGGGCCTTAGAGGGGGACGGGGGCTAATAGGGTACCAGGGGCTTAGAGAGGACTGGCCCTTTGCTGCTGTGGCTCCAAAAAATGTGGAATGCATTTTTTCATATCTGCGTTTTATATTTTCTTTTGTTCACTACTTTGGTCCACTGTGGTTGTTTTGAAGTTTGTTAAAAGACTGGATTGGATGACGACTGTTATTTAAATTTCAAATGTTATATATTTGCATTGTGTAAATTAAAACCATAGAAAAATGCATTTCATTTTAATTATATGAAATAATTTTAAAGCAGGTCAGAAGGCTTATTTCAGATTGGTGAGATGGTCCGCAGAGAACATTAGCAATTCTATATTCAGTCAACTTCAATTATTGTTACTGTAACTGATTGTTACTTTATGAAGTTCCAGATAAAAAAAAGAAGTTCCAGATAACTACATGTTAAGTTTATAAAGGATAAACATACTGATTTAATTTCTAACAAATAGTAAACTATGCAGTAAATAATTTGCAAGCTTACATACATTTTAGAAATAGTCACAGAAGAAAACAATTGTTCCTTAAATTTCAAGGTTTTAGTGTATCAGTATATAATAATCTGTCCCTAATCAAGTCTAAAAATTCAGTAAACTTTCAGTCTTTTTAGTGGAAATAAAACAGTAGTAGAGAAGTAATTACAGCAGTCAGAGCAGACGGGGCTGCTCACAAAATACACTTTGATTTTGTGACCATCAGCAAATGTGAGCACCTATTGCCTGCAAATACTTTCTCTTTCGTAAATTTATGATCTGGTAGCATGTCTGGCCAACCTCTTCTTTAAAGTCTTTAAGCACCTAACATAATCATTTATTTTCAGTGGATAATGATAAAAACAAATCAGACTAGTGCTTCATCACACAATCTGCCGACTAGAAGGAAAAACAATTTTTCTTTTTTGTCTTCTTTTCTTACCAGAGGGCAGTTGCTCCAAGCTCCCCAAGGTGCCGTGACACAGTCGTCTGGGCAGGCCAGGTAGCACACTTGGGCTCTGGGCGGCATTTCTTCCCCATCACAAAGGCTATCATCCACATGGCGTTGATCCCCGTTCACGGTACTCCTCTTCACACACCTAGCAGAGCAACAAAAGCAGCTGTACAACTACTCTAGAGTTGTCATAATAAGTTAAATGCTGTAAAGCAGGTATGTCAAACATAAGGCCCACGGGCCTCACAACTTCCTGAAAAATAAATAAGGGACACCTCATCTGCAGGGCCAGCCAACCCGATTGCCTTCACCTTTCCTGGCGTGGTCAATTCTTTTAGCCCCTTTTTTTGTGAGTGAAATGATTTTTTTAATATTTGCCTCAAACCTGAATTGAATTAGATGCATATTTTTGAATACCATGAACACATGGAAAACAAATTATTATCCAGCAATTCACTTTAATAAAAAATGACAAATGAACTTATAAAATAAGTATATTTCTTAAACAGAAACCTGTCCTGCTTAACTTAAAACGGTATAAATTTATATAAAACAATAGAAAGAAAGCAGAACATCCATTCTGTAATAGTGCACATTTTTAGTGCAAAAACAAAAGTGCAAACAGAAAGTCTGTAGAAAACATATTTGTGCCTCAAAGGCCATGACTGTAGACTACAGTTGTAGTAAAACAGAAAAAAATCAACAGCTCAATGCCATTTTCCATAGGCATTTTATGACTATTTTTGACTCTCACAGTAATACGGGACAAAGTGTGTCCCTTTTCAGCTCAATACGGGACGCATACTTTAGTTTATAAATACGGGACGATTCCGTTTTTCAAGGGACAGTTGGCAACCCTACCTGACCCGGCCCATTAGATGGTTTAATCCAGCCCGGTATAAATGTCTACATATGTCAAAAAAAGAAGTGAGTCTCTAGCTCATTTCTTTCAAAAGTCAGGATTTTTTTTTAAATAAACACAAACCAAATGCTCCCTCCGGCCACTAGAGGGCAGTAAATGTGTAAAAGAGCTCACGTCCAGCAGTAGTTTGTCACAGGAAATAATCATTCGCAATGTGATCTGTCCAAGTAAAAACAAACCGGCAATCTTGCTTCACCATTCACCACTACTAAACAAGTTATCGGTCAACACACACCCTTCCCAACATGGCACTGTCAAAAAAAAGAAGTCTAACGAGGAACACTGTCGCTGATCGGGTGACAGAACTCTCAAGTGACTTGAGCAGAAAAAAAAAAAAAAAAAAATCAAGTCATTTATCGCATTTTCAATTGCAATAGATGTCACAGATATTGCTCAACTGGCCGTATTCATTAGCGCAGTTGATGAAACTTTGACCATCATCGAGGAGCTGCTTGAATAGCGGGTATGCATTGCCATCACATTCCCACTGGAGCATGCCCCTTTACTTGCACTGAGTGGCAAAAATGGCTGCAACTAGTAGGGGAAACTGTGGAAAAGACGGGATAACAGCCGATTATGGGCTTAAATTAAAGGCAGATGGACTTGACAGTTACCCGTACAGTTACCCGAAGAACCAGTGGTCCATGGACATTAATATTTGGCTACGAATCCAGTTTCCTGATATTTATATGTACTTAATTTCTACGCCGGGGAAATGCACGAAGCAAAGCTTGAAGGCTTACAAAAGTCTTGACGCTTGGTCCGACTTCAAGGCAGGATTTGTTGGTGAAATTAAAGTGATGAGGACACTGAACTTTATGATTTGACTGTTTAACGTTAGCTACCCAAAAATCCAACATTACCTGATACAAAATGGGAACCACAAATCCACGTTTCGGTGTCTGGAATCCAGTTGTTTCTGCGAATTGCAGTGATCCATTTGTTTCTCTTAAGCTTATTTTTTTGCAGCCTGTAAAACGATAACTCTGATTTCTTGCTAAATCTATGAGTACAGTCAATCCGACAACAGCTCTTTCCCATTTTAGATGTTTTCAAGTGCTCAAACTAAAAGTCTTTCTGCCACTCAGTCTTTCTGCCACTCAGTGGGCAAAACCCACTGTGAAGTCGCATCTGTGACGTCATGCGCATTCCATCTATTGGTGCCCATGAATGACACCACAACAGCAGATGACATTTTCAGCGCTCTCGTTGGAGCGCTGGACAAGGAGGGAGCAGACTGGTCCCATGCTGTGAGCCCCAGTGGGCTGCCGCTTCCTGGTCCATGGGGGCCAGTTTCGTCACTCTTACAGTGAGTTCGTGGCCGAGCTCTGTAAAGTCTTCCACCATCCGTCCAGGGGTCAGGATCCCGGCGACCGGTTGGCTCGCGTTCGACAGGGTAATGGCACGGTGGCGGGCTACTTGGTGGAGTTCTGGTTGGCCGCTGCAGATAGCGGGTGGAATGATCCAGCACTTCGGGCTAGCTTCCGAAGGGGAAAATATTCAAGGATTTCCAAAACCTCAGGCCCATTCAAATGTAATGGGAAATCTTCAAATCTTTGAAAAACCTCCACCACTTTAGGAGCTTACTACTTCAGCACACTTTCAGCTAGAGACACGATTCTAGCTTTAAATTATTCACAGGACTTCAATCTATCACCGAATGATTCAGCTTTTAAAAATAATGTGTCATTCTTGAAATAATAACCCTTAGAATTAAGTAAAATTCAGCAGTTCCAAGGAGCCTTCAGAAACCCTTGAAAAACTGTGTAATCTTTGAGAGCTCATGACTTACGCATACCTTCACCTAGAGACACCATTCAAACTTTAAACCAGTCACAACACTTTGGACTATAACATATACAAGCCATGTAATCGTACAGTCTATTTGAGATATGGTCATTTACGTTGGGATTTTTCTTCTCACACCTCTTCACACTAGCCGGTAATGTCATCCACTCTAACCTTCTGAGGTTGCCAAAGAAACTTTAAAATTATGAAACAAATCTCTGTATCGTCCACACCTTCCACTCAACCACCAAGATTATACATCTTAATGAAGACATTTTTCTTGGCTCTCACACGGTATGACATTTGTGACACCGTGCCTTTTAGTGTTCTTTCATATAAGCCTAGACCTCAGACAGTGCCCATAATCTTCCCATGTTTTATAATGGGCAGGACGCCAGATTACCTATAAACACAGATGATCAAACAGCTCTTTTCAATTTACTCTAATGGTGGATTCACACTGAAAGCGTCAGAAATCGCCTGACACCTGCGTCGCGCTGCTTGGTGGATTCACACTGAAGTCTGTCGACGCCTGTCGACAGACTTCAGTGTGAGATTGATACTCCTTAACCAGATCGGTCCCGGATCAACATCAACCATCATCGTTGGTCCCGGTGAAGCTGCAGTCTGTCTGCGGTGAACATTGACACACCGGGTCAGAGCGGATTTGGTCACAATGTTTAAACTGTGTTTTGTGATTAATAAGCACGGTTTTGAATTATTTTGCATTGGATCGATGTAGCAAATAAAATCGTTGGGACCATACAGCTCCTCAACCATCACTTACGTGTTTCACATGAGCAGTTCAGGTAAAAACGAGTCAAATCAGCAAAAATGTCAGTTTGCTGGATGAAATATATTAATTCCTGACAAAATAAGTTTGTTAGTGCACAGCTCTGCTCATGTGTGCATGTGAATGAGTGTACGTTTGTGTGTACATGAAAGTACAATCTGCATTGAGGCTTCTCGCTTCGGGAATCCCAGTCTGTGATTGGACGATGCCTCGGCGTCGCCGCAGCTCATTTGTATAAAGTTGAGACGCCTACCGTGATGCTTTCAGTGTGAATCCAGGGTAAATCCCAAATTATAACCACCAGTGTCATAAAAATGGCACCATTGTCTTCGGGAGAAACCTCTGGCTCTTAAACCGCAAGAATTTCGTCTATACCATTTATCCTTTGGAAGATATGAGCTGTTTTTCGGAGCTTCAAAGTGCTTATTCATGGCGCTGAGAAGAGGGAGAGACACACGGTGGTGCCTGAACAGCGGCAGCTTGTCTCGTTGCCGCGACGACTCCAATGTTTAATTTCTCTGTTCTATAAATAGAACTGGCAGTGCAGCTCCTGTGATTGACAGTTGGAGCTCACTTATACTTTTTAATGTAATAAAGGTACTTGAGGAGAGTTCTAATAGCAGAATCACAACCTATCCAGTACCAGTGTGAACAGAACCAGTACCACCCCTGACAGAACCACAACCACCCCAGACACAATCAGAACCACCTAAAACCAACTACACCCAGACTACAACCAGAACCACTCCAGAAAGGAACCAAAACCACCCAGAGAGAACCAGATCCATCCTAAAGAGAACTAGTACCACCAAAGACAGAACCAGAACCAACTTAAACACCACGAATACAACCTAAGACACAGAACCAGAATCAACTCAGACACAACCAGAACAACCTAGGACACAACCAGAACATCACGAAGAGAACCAGATCCATCCCAAACAGAACCAGTACCACCAAAGCCAGAACCAGAACCACCCTGAACAGAACTACAACCACCCCGGAAGGAACCACAACCACCCCAGAAAGAAGTAGAACCAGCCCAGAATGTAATCAGAACCAGCCTGGGGTCTCATTATAAAGCTTGCGTGCGCACAAAACAGGGTTTGAAAGATGACTCGCCACCTTCTACGCAAAGGTTGGGATTTAAAAAAAAAAAACGAACCGAAAAATGTGTGTATCTTTACGCCAACCCTGACCCTCGTGCACGAACATTTTGAAGATATGGGGAACTGGTGACGCAGGCGGTGAGGTGGTGAAATGAAGCCAGATTCATGTCATACTTTTAATGTCATCACATATCAGACTTATAGATCCATGTACACCCAAGCCGGTGTTCTGCTGAGTTGTCCTACCTCGGCAGAAAATACTACCGTACCATCCCCGTTTCTTATATCTCAGTTCCTTTTTTTTCAAAGGCTTTTTCATGCAAATAGACGATTTAACAGCAGGAAGTCAGAATGTGCTTCACATAGATCTATGCGTGGTCTATGTGGAAGCGTGATCTGATGGGGTATTTCCATCTGTCAAATCATCCTACCTGCCCTTTCTGTGTGGAGTTTGCATGTTCTCCCCGTGTTCCCTTGGGTAGCAAGGTGAGCTACCCTCACAAAAACATGCACACAGTCCTGGGCTCTACTGCCCCCTCTGGCCAGCCGGGACGCCAGATGGGGTGGGGAGGATCTGGCCGGAATAACATGATCCTTCCACACGCTACGTCCGGCCAGAGAAACCCCACCCTGTCTGGTGACAAGATACGGCCTGCTCACTCCTCAGGTTAAGAAGGAGACCTGAGCTCAGTGCAGGGCCATCCCGGGGTTGGTAGAGGGAGCAATGCCCAGGACTGTTACTTAGGTAGGAGTACTGGGTGATAAAATGGGGGAAAAGATCTATGTGAAGCACATTCTGACTTCCTGCTGTTAAATCGTCTATTTGCATGAAAAAGCCTTTGAAAAAAAAGAAACTGAGATAAAAGAAACGGGGATCGTACAGTAGTATTTTCTGCCGAGGTAGGACACCTCGGCAGAACAGCGGCTCGACACGTCTCATTCATCCTGGTGCACAGCAGAAACACTGCAGACTGCAGGAAGCTGCTGCACATGCTCAGCAGGCTCATTCATATGCAAATACAGTCATAAAGTAGTTTGCATTGACCATTTATGGTAGAAAGTGGGCGTGTAGAGGGCGGGATATGAGGAGAATTCACCTGCGCAACCTTCCAGCTGGACTGTGATTTATAAAGAGAACATTGCGTGCAGATGTGCGTGCACACGGTTTTATAAATCAGGATTTTTTTGTGCGCACGCCATTTTCGGCTTTTGAGCGCACGTGCACTTAGTTTGAATCCTACGCACTATTTTATAAATGAGGCCCCTGGACATTACCAGAACCACCTCTGACTGGATCAGAACCATCCAGACTGCAACCATTACCACCCCAGAAACGAACCAAAATCACCCGGAGGGAACCAGATCCATCCCGAACAGAACCAGTACCACAAAAGACAGAACCAGAACCACCCCACACACAACCACCTAGGTAGACCCAAACGGAACCAGAACCACTAAAGACACAACCAAAATCACTCTTAAGAAAAACTAAAACCACCCTGAACACAACCAGAACCGCCAAAGATAAAACCAGAACCAGCCCAGACTGAACCAAAACAGACTGAATCCGAACCCATTCAGACAGAGTCAGAACCACCCGGAATACAACCAGAATTCCCAGACATTCCCACACGGAACCAGTACAGTCCGGCCCAATCAGCAAGTCCCAGGTTGGGGTGCAGGGTCGGGGAAAGGTTGAGAAGGGGCAGGGCCAGGGAGAGGAGTCTTGACGGACAAATCTCTCCCCCGCCTGCCCCGGGCCGTTACCCTGCCCCTCTCACTCCCACGCTGCAGAATCCGGTGTTTTGCATTCAGAGATGCTCTTCGCCACCGGCAGAGGATGCTGTTGAGTCCTAACCCAGGAGAGCAAAGATCTCTATATTGAACAGGACAATCACCCAGAAGACTACAACTCCCACAATGCACCAGCAGCAAGGTGGCTGCTGGGAGCTCGTTTGGCCAACCCGGAACACCTGAGAAAGCTGCTGCCATGAGCATGCAGACACACACCAAACGACAAGCAAGCAAGTCTACTCCTGGAATTCTTCTCCAAGGCTCTAATGGTCGGTGAATGCTGCTTTGTTTAGTCTGTTTTAAATCTTCCTCTGTGGCTGAATGTATTGGTAGTATAACATTTAGTATAACATAGTATACTTTAATTTGAATTATTATTATTGTTAGAGAACTTAGTCAAAGTTACATTTCAGCATGTTGGCTTTAATGCTGCTTGACATTATTACTTTATAATTTATAAAATAATGTGATTAAAATGCTGACTTTAAATTATATATTGGGGAAATAGTTGAAGTTAATACTTTAATTAACTTTAATTTCAACTGAATTTAATTAATGATGATTTTGGATAGAATGGCTTTAATTTAAAATATGGTTAATAATTTAAAACTGACTTTGGTAAATGATTAGTATGACTTTAATTTAAAAGTGTCTACCTTTCATAGTAAAAGTAGTTTAAAGAAATGCCTTTGTTTAAAAAACTTTAGTGTTAAAACTTATTTAAAATTATTGTTTAAAGGACACTTTGTTTAATGTGTTTGAAGGCACTTTAATTAAAAGATGGGTTATTGTAATTTAATTTGACAATTTAAAATGTAATTGTTTAAAACAGTTAGTTTGTTCAAAATGACATTTGTTTAAATACTTAAATACTCTAAAATAATTGTTAAAGGGTTTGTTTAAAAATACTTTGTTTAAAACCAAATTGTTTATTTAAGAGACATTATTTGTTTAGAAATGTTTAAAAATATAACTACTGAAACAGGACTTTTTTGTTTAAAAAATGATTGTTTATTTTGACAATGTTGTTAATCATATGTTTCCTTGTTTTAAGGTTAACAACCTAACTACGCTACTATTCGAAGACCCCCAACAAAGATCAACAAATTGATTTGAAAAGTTGGAAAAATAAAGTTGGAAGAGGTTGGAAAGAAGCTGAGTTGTTGTCCTTCTGTCCAGTTGGAGAAAATTGGAGTTGACTTTACAGATGCTGCACCATGTACAAAAGAGAAAAAAGAGAAGAGAACGGGGGGCCAGCACAAGAAACTACAGGAGCGACTCTAACACACTAGAGTTTACACTACCTAGAGATTTACCAACACCAGCTAGAGGTTTACTAAACACTAACTATAGGCTTTACTAAACAGAAAGGTTTTAAGTTTAGTTTTAAAGGTGGAGGTGGTGTCAGCCTCCTTAACCCAGATTGGAAGTTGGTTCCATAGTAACGGTGCCTGATAGCAGAACGCCCGCCCTCCAAATCTACATTTGGATACTCTAGGAACTACGAGTAAACCTGCACTCCGCGAACGGAGAGCTCTGCCAGGAACATAAGGCACTATCAGGTCTTGCAAATAATGCGGAGCTAAGTCGTTTTGGGCTTTTTTTACGCAAGTAATACAATTTTAAATTGGATTCTGAATTTTACGGGTAGCCAATGGAGCGACGCTAACACTGGAGAGACGTGGTCTCTCCAGTGACAACCCTGAACAGAACCGGTAACACCCAAACAGAACCAGAACCATCTCAAACTGGACCAGAACCAGAGCCAAACGGAACCAGAACCATCACAGACTGACTCTGAACCACCTCAGACAGAACCAGAACCACCCGGAATACAACCAGACCCGCCCAAAAAGGAGTCGGAACCAACCGAAGACAACCAGAATTAACCCAAACAGAACCAGTACCACTAAAGACAGAACCAGAACCAACTCAAACACAACCAATACAACCTAAGACACAACCAGAACCACCCAAAATACAACCAGAACTACCCCAGGCAGAACCAGTACTAACCTGAACAGAACCAGAACTACCCCAAACAGAACCAGAACAACCCCAGACAGAAGCAGACCCAACCCAGAATGTAACCAGAACTACCCTGAACACGACCAGAAACATCTAAAACCACCCCCAACACAACCACACTGAATAGAACAAACCCGCCCTTAATTGAACCAGAACATTTCTTCACAAAACCAGAACCACCCAAACATTAACAGAACCTCCCCAAACACATCCAGAACCACCAAATACTAAACCACAACCACAACCACCCCAGACAGAACCAGAACCAGCCCAGATTGAACCAGAACTACCTGCATTACCACATTACTCCAGCGGATTTATTTCCCACTTTTCTCCTTCCATCAGTGGAATTATTGGACATTCTGGTCAAAGGTGCGCTCACATTTGTTCACGCAGTGAAGCGCCGGAGGAGAGGTAAACGGGCCGGCGCGCTCGTGCGTCTCAGCCGGCGCGGACGCCTTACACCTTTACCTGGCATATTTCTTTCCAATGTGCGATCACTTTGCAATAAAATGGACGAACTTCAACTACTAGTGGGGAAGAACAGAGACCTTTCCTCATCTTCCGTTCTTTGCTTCACGGAGACGTGGCTGTGTGGTCTCATCCCAGACTCTGCGCTGCAGCTGGCAGGCTTCCAGCTCCTCAGAGCCGACAGAGACACGCAGCTCTCCGGAAAAAAGAAAGGTGGAGGAATCTGCTTTTACATCAATAACGGCTGGTGCAAGGATGTGACAGTGATGCAGCAACACTGTTCTCTCGATCTAGAATTTTTCATTTTAAACTGCAAACCCTTCTACTCTCCCCGTGAGTTCAGCTCATTCATTCTGGTCGGTGTTTACATCACGCCGCAGGCCCACGTGCAGGACGCCCAGCGCATGCTCGCCGACCACATACTGAACGTGGAGCGGACTAACCCGGACTCCTTAGTTACTGTCCTCGGTGACTTTAACAAAGGTAACCTCAGCCATGAATTCCCAAAATGCAGACAGTTAATTAAATGCCGACCAGAGAGGGAAAAATCCTAGATCACTGCTACTCTACAGTGAGCATAGCCTATCATGCCGTCCCCCGAGCTGCACTGGGACACTCAGACCACCTCTTGGTCCACCTGATTCCTGCATACAAGCAGAAATTAAAGCTCTGCAGACCTGTTGTGAGGACATCAAAGCAGTGGACCAGGAAAGCTATGGAGGATCTTCAGGCATGCTTAGACTGTACCAACTGGGATGTTTTCAGGACTTCTACCAGCAGCCTGGATTAGTTCACAGAGGCTGTTACATCTTACATCAGCTTCTGTGAGGACAGTTGTATTTCAACACGAACCAGGGTTAGTTACAACAATGACAAACCCTGGTTCTCACGAAAGCTCAGAAGGCTGCGGGTGCAGAAGGAGGAAGCGTTCAGGAGTGGCGACAAGGACAGGCTCAAAAAGGCAAAGTACACATTTAGCAAGGAGGTGAGAGCAGCTAAATGACTGTACTCTGAGAAACTACGCCAACAGTTCTCAGATAACGATGCCAGCTCAGTTTGGAAGGGACTGAGACACATCACAAACTACAAACCCAGAGCCCCCCCCTCCATCAACGACCGACGCCTAGCCAACAACCTGAACCAGTTCTACTGTTGCTTTGACAAACAAAGAGACAGTCCTGATACCTTCCCCTGGGACTGCATTCACATTCCCCAGTTCCATCCTTCCAACTGCAACCCCCTCCCCAGCAGGGGCCGGAGCCTCCCCACTACTTCACACCCCAGAAGCCCCATCCTCCACCCCCCACACCACAGCCCCATCCTCCACCCCCCACACCACAGCCCCATCCTCCACCCCCCACACCACTGCGACGCCCCTCTCTATCCTGGAGAAGGACGTCAATAAAATATTCAAAAAACTGAACCCCTGCAAAGCAGCAGGACCGGACTCTGTCTCCCCATCCACCCTGAAGCACTGTGCCGATCAGCTGTCTCCGGTGTTCACGGACATCTTTAACACCTCCCTGGAGACATGCCACGTGCCAGCCTGCTTCAAAACCTCCACCATCATACCTGTCCCCAAAAAACCAAGGACCACAGGACTTAACGACTACAGACCCGTCGCCCTGACCTCTGTGGTCATGAAGTCTTTTGAGCGCCTTGTGCTGCCACACCTCAAAAAAATCACCGACCCACTACTGGATCCCCTGCAGTTCACCTACAGAGCCAACAGGTCTGTAGACGATGCTGTAAATATGGCCCTGCACTTCATCCTCCAGCACCTCGACTCCACAGGAACCTACGCCAGGATCCTGTTCGTGGACTTCAGCTCTGCTTTCAATACGATCATCCCATCTCTGCTCCAGGACAAGCTCTCCCAGCTGAACGTGCCTGACTCCACCTGCAGGTGGATCACTGACTTCCTGTCTGACAGGAAGCATTGGGTGAAGCTGGGGAAACATGTCTCTGACCCTCGGACCATCAGCACAGGATCCCCTCAAGGCTGCGTTCTCTCTCCTCTACTCTTCTCCCTGTACACCAACAGCTGCACCTCCAGTCATCAGTCTGTCAAGCTCCTGAAGTTTGCGGACGACACCACCCTCATTGGACTCATCTCTGATGGTGATGAGTCCGCCTACAGGTGGGAGGTCGACCAGCTGGTGACCTGGTGCGGTCAGAACAATCTAGAGCTCAACGCTCTAAAGACAGTGGAGATGATAGTGGACTACAGGAGGAACGCAGCCCCACTGGCCCCCCTCACCCTGTGTGACTCCCCAGCAGACACTGTGGAGTCCTACCGCTTCCTGGGGACCATCATCACCCAGGACCTCAAGTGGGAGCTGAACATCACCTCCCTCACCAAAATAGCACAGCAGAGGATGTACTTCCTGCGGCAGCTGAAGAAATTCAACCTGCCAAAGACAATGATGGTGCAGTTTTACACGGCCATCATTGAGTCCATCCTCACCTCCTCCATCACCGTCTGGTACGCTGCTGCCACTGTAAAGGACAGGAGCAGGCTGCGTATCATCCGCTCTGCAGAGAAGGTGATTGGCTGCAACCTCCCATCTCTCCAGGACCCTGAAGCGTGCAGGAAAGATTGCAGCAGATCCCTCTCACCCCGGACACAAACTGTTTCAGACTCTTCCCTCTGGCAGGAGGCTGCGGTCCATCAGGACCAAAACCTCTGCAGCTGTCCTTGTCAACAAGGCCCCGGTCCCCCCTCTCCCCCGTCTACCACAGACTGTCACCCCATCCCACTCTACGTTACATTAACGTAAATATTCCAACCCCGTAACATTTGTACAGACTCACATCCGCCCATTTTAAAAAACCCCATATTGTACATTTCTGTTTATATTGTTCATTTCTGTTTATACATTTTATCTGTCATCTGTCATCCTACGTCACTTTTTGTAAAGACTCATATCCGGCACTTTTTAATCCTCATATTGTACATTTCTGTTTATTTCTGTTTATACATTTTATTTTATTCTATCTCTTATTTTATCTCTATATATTTTTTGTTTTTATATTTTTATTTTGTTTTTATATTTTTATTTTTATTTTTATTGTATTGCACCAATCACCACAACAAATTCCTTGTGTGTGTTAACAAACTTCTGATTCTGATTCTGATCCCTTCTTTTTCTACTTAGCTGCATTATAAATCATCTTCTCCTTCCCTTCCTTTCCCCTTCTTCCTCCTCTTCTTAAACATCATCTTTATTTGGATGAATTTCAAGTTCTTTATCATTTGAAAACGTTTTTCACCTTCTTCATACGTTCCAACAATTGTATTTCTTCACCTTCTTTATGTAGTACATTCCAACCATTTCACCTAAAATAAACACTACTTCAACTATCAATGCTTCCTTTCAGAAACTTACTAGACGTGATCATTGTGGTAGAGTTTTGGCTAAATTCTTCAACTTATGGCCCTTTTCCACTAGCACTTACTCGGCCTGGTTTCTTTTCCATAACAATTCAGCACCTGGAGCAGAAGTAGGAGGTTGGAATGAAGCTGCTGTGACGTATTTGATTGTGTATCTAAACGAAGAAGACAACAACACTAAAGATGTAGAACCTGGAGGAGATGATAGATGTGCTGCTGGGCCTGTGGTTTGTGTTCAATATCAAGTTAAAAAATGAGAGTGAGAGAAGCTTCAATTGGCAACGCTTTTTTTTTTTGTTAGTCTCTGCTGCTGAAAAGTCAGATGGAGCTGAGAGCAGCTATGAAGAGACAGAGCTCCTGGTAGATCTGGTCGTTCCTTATCGCCCGTCTAGATCCCTTTTTAATTCTCTCCTCAGCACCAGGTTTATGAACATCTGCACCTCAGAGTTGGATCAGAAACAGACTTTTGCTGCCGTTGCTGGTTGAA